>NC_140439.1:34657827-34955327 GCF_963576455.1 Neolamprologus multifasciatus | reverse complement strand
TGAATCAGAGTGCAAGCTTGTTTTATTTACTTGTTCTATAAAGTGCATCATGAGAAATATAAAACCTTTGCAACCAGCACTTGGTTCTGGTACACAATGAAAAGAAAAGAAATACACTGAATGTATTTAATATTAAGAGGATCTGGAGCCTTAGTACAGGTCAGAAAGAAAACCCGAAAAAGAGGTCAAGTGATAAATGACTAGTTCATTAAAGTGTAGGTTTAAAAAAAGACAGCAGCAGGGGGAAATTGTCAGAGAATGTATTTCATCATATTTAAAGCTGGTATAGCCAGTAAATTAAGAGCACATCACCCAAATATATATGTAAAATGGTGCCATGCATAGCGGTTTACTCAATGAGAGTTACCGGCTGTCAAATCTCCAAATTCCCTCAGAATATCTCAATTCTTTGCTTTGATTTTGTGGCCACCAAATGTACAGTTTTGCCTCCATCTCATCACTCGCAATGACTGTTTAAAGCTGTAGCAGGTTGATGATGATGATGATAATGACAACAAGAAGTTAATAGCCCTTTGGCCTGTCAAGTTAAAAGAAATTTCAGACTCTCCAGCACCAATTATTAAATGATGATGTGAATGTAAAATTTTACATGTGAGTGTAAAAGCCCAACAGAGGACAAGGCTTGGAAATTAGGAACAGCTATAAACTCTATGTGCAGCGCATCAGTTTCATGATCCATACTGGAAATCTATGTTAAACCAATTGTCCCTTTTAAATAAGTAAACTGAAATTTACTTATGTATGTGTATATTTGGGATCTATATGTATACTTTGTATCCTGTTTAGATTAGAATAAAAACCCAAAATAAATTCAAACTTGTGCACCCAGTTCCACTCATTTAAGATAAAAATAACTGTCATGGTACTGGGTCTGTGACCCAGTGTTTCTGTTTCTTATGTTCTCATGTGGCATTTCGTTTCAGTTTACTTTCTAGTTTAAATGTTCTTGTTCATTTTAGTCTGTTCCCTTTTGTGCTTCCCCGTGTACTCCGTCATGTTTATCGTGTATGTTAGTTCTGTCTCCATGTTTATTCATCTGTTTCCCAGTTGTGTCTCTTGCTCTCTCTCTTCTCTGTATTTCAGTCAGTCTGTGTCTTAGTGTGTGTCGCATTTTTCCAGTTTTATTTTGACAGTCTTCTGTCCTGTGTGCATTATGTTTAGTTTTTATTTCCCTCTTGTTAGTCTGATTAGTTCCAGCTGTGTTTCCCTCTTGTTTCCTATTCCCTTGTTATCTTCTGTGTATCTAGTCCTATGTCTTCCTCTGCCTGTTTTCATGCTGTCCATCATTGCTGTGTGTTTCTTCTGTTTCCTTGTAATTCCTAGTTTTCTGTTCCAGGATACACCCTGGACAGGTCGCCAGTCTGTCGCAGGGATAACACACAGACAGACAAAGATTTGCACTCGCATACCTACCTATGGGCAATTTAGAATCATCAATTAACCTAACCCCAGAAACTACACGTCTTTTGACTGTAGGAGGAAGCCAGAGTACCCTAAGAGAACCCACGCAAACACGGGGAGAACATGCAAACTCCACAAAGAAAGACCCTGGCCTTATGGTGGAATTGAACTCAGGACCTTCTTGTGAGGAAACTGTGCTAACCACCGCACCACCGTGCTGCCCATTATGTAGAACAATACTGAGCTAAAAGGTGACTAAATGTAGTAATATGTGTCTAATATGTAATTTAGCTATTAGCTTCCTACCAACAGGTAGTGATATATCAGTGTAGTGTTTACTTTGGCTGGTGCCAACGGAACAACTGATAGCATCAAATTTATGGAAATTTGAAGAAAAAAAAAAGTAGTTCTTGATGCGTATCTAACTGGATTTGCATGTAAGATTATGACACTGTTTTTTTTTTTTTCATTCACAACACTGCGGTTGATGAGTTTTTGTTGCAATATTAACTCTCAAGTTTTTCTTTGCATTTGACATAATCTTTAACTTTGAAATATTTGACCCAAGTGCTGAAAGCATTTGACCAAGTGTGGCGTTGCTCAAGTCACGGCATAACTTCTTCTTGGTTTTATTGTCCTGGCTGCATGCCAAAGTATCCTTTGGCAAGATACTGAATCCCAAGTTGCTCTCTGATACATCTGGAGCGTGAATTTTACATACAAAGCAAAAAAGATGCTTTGAGTGCTCAAGTAGAGTAGAAAATCGCTATATATGAACCAGTCCATTAATTTCAATGTTTTCACAGTAGAAGAACGGCTGCAATTAATAACAATAGAAAACGATTTAATTCAATGATCATAGTAAGGACTGCCAGTGAAAAAGCAGACACACAGGTAGGCGCTTTGTGTCACTGTTAATGCATAATCTTTGCTATTTTATCTGAAATTAACACTGATCTACCACCTGCTACATAGGCAAAGATAGCACCCTCACTTTCCTCAACAACATGTTATAAATGCCCCTTGTTAAGGTCATCTGGCAAACAACTCTGCATCAATTCGTTTTTGTCTTAGGGGCTTCCTCTCAGCTCAAGGGATCCATGTAGGCAGCACTTGTATAATTTTAAGTACACATGCTCTTATTTGGATTTTTATTTATCTGCCTACCATGTATTAAAATTGATTTAAAAATGCTGCTATATCGGTTGGTCTTTATTTTCGTGCTGCAGTGTCTGGTCTTCCAGGTGTTTCAGAGTTGGAAAAACTAAATGGATAAAGATGTTAATGGTTATATGTGTATGCCTGTATCAGTAACTGTTACATGTAATTGCCAAAATAGTGAAGGAAACCACATTAACAAGGTAGCTGAGTTTCTCAACTAATTCACCCCAGCATCTGTTTCTTGTTGGTGTAGTTACTGTATCTTGTATTGAGTTAGAAAGTAAACATTTTTTACTGTGTTTGCTATAATCTACTGCTATTATAAATCTGTTGCTATGGTTTTGCTAAATACTAAAGTATCTAGTGTGTAGACTATTTCAATTTTTTTTGGTGTTTTGCTACTGGAAACTGAATTTCCCGGAGGAACCCACCAGAGGGATTAATAAAGTTTCATCTAATCTCTCTCTAATCTAATCTAATAAATATTGGAAAAGAAAATACCTGTGTTACAGTTCTGTGGACACCTTTTGTGACTATGGTAGATATGAAAATTAAAATAAAAAAACCAATTAAAAAAATCAGTATAATAGCTGCAGTATAAGGCTGTTTATCACTGTGGAAGAAAAAGTGCACTTCAAATGCAATTTGTGTTAAGTGGCCATTATCAACATGCTTCAGGGGTGTACTGTATGTTACAAACTGATGGTATCATAGTTTGATATTAAACAACAGAAAAACATCATTAGAATTAAGATCTGTAAATAATGCTATTAGGTTATAACACCACGTTCAGTTAGCCTCAGGTCAGTTAAAAATGCTTTTCTGTCACTTAAAATGACTTTTTTATGCCTGCCCTCCAGACAGACTGTATTAAAACGGGGTTTGTAGGCTCCATTGTCAAATCTTGAACTGTTTAAGTGATGTGGATAATTATTAGATTTTAGTTGGTATTCATAATTTTTCTGTGTGCTGGGACAAAAGGTTGATTTCTTTAGGCTGCAACCTTTGACTGTCTGAAATACGTGATGACTTCACAAATCTGACAACTTTAAAACAATGCAGACTCTTGGGTAAAGGATGTGTGGAGTTGAACACATGATTTCAAGCAATTCTATCCAGGTAGAAATAGGTGCTTTGGACCGGTGATGGGTGAACAAAGGGTAGGGTGTAGGGGAGGGCAGCTGCTTAGATCCATCTGGTGTTTTGAAGTTGGAGTAGGGCAAGGGGTTCAGTAATATAACAAAGAATCACTTTGTAATAATATATAATTATTTTGTACATTAAATCGCTGTCTTAACTCTCAAGCAATTACTGTTCAGTATTTTCCACCCTCAAGCTCTTCATATTGATTCAAATGTGATATATACATACATAGACAATAAATTAAGCAGTGCAGTCCAGAAGCCACTGACTCAATAAGACAGAGAAAAATTACAAGTGCTTTGACATATTCAACAAAAACTCTTCAACAAAAAAGTTTTGTACTCCATCTTACTACTACTCATCACTGATTGAAGAAAATAAGAACAACCCCAGGTTTCTCTTCAGCACTGTAGCCAGGCTGACAAAAAGTCAGAGCTCTTTTGAGCCAACCATCCCTTTAACGTTAACTAGTAATGACTTCATGAACTTCTTCACAAATAAAATTTTTATCATTAGAGAAAAAATTACCAATAATCATCCCACAGATGTAATATTATCTACAGCTACTCTTAGTACCATTTATGTTAAGTTAGACTCTTTTTCTCCAATTGATCTTTCTGAGTTAACTTCAATAATTACTTCCTCCAAACCATCAGCGTGTCTTTTAGACCCCATTCCTACAAAACTGCTCAAAGAAGTCCTGCCATTAATTAATTCTTCCATCTTAAATATGATCAACCTATCTCTAATAATCGGCTATGTACCACAGGTACACAGGCCTTCAAGGTGGCTGCAGTTAAACCTTTACTCAAAAAGCCATCTCTAGACCCAGCAGTCTTAGCTAATTATAGGCCAATCTCCAACCTTCCTTTCATATCAAAAATCCTTGAAAGAGTAGTTGTCAAATAGCTAACAGATCACAAACCTTCTGATCAGTACATTACATTAACAGCACATTATGTGTAAAAGCCATTTTTGGAGGAGTTATGACAGAAGCTACATGGAGGCATTATAACAAACTTCTTAACTGTATTAAAGACTTCAGCATCGTTTTATGTTTCTTGTATAAATAATGTAAATCTAAATAGCACACTAGTAGGTAAAAACACAATTATCAAATTTCCTCTAACAAAAAATGTAGACAATTGTGTAAATGTTGAACAGTTTGTAACAAAAAGGCATTTTTGTTCTTGTTCAGTTGTTTGTATCTGTCAGCAAGACGATCCCCTTACGGCGCATGCGTAAGGGAAAAAAAAACCCATTAACTCATAAAGAAGCTCTGGATCATTTTTCTGAAATTGTCAAACCGGGTAATTGGCCAGGGTTGAGGATGTGCTCTGAGAGTGCCCTTTTACCCTGGGAATAGATCGGACATGGCTGCATTGCGTTCCAGCTCCAAAACGGTTGCCAGAGCTGATCACTCCCACTCAGGATGATGCTTGAGATTCCACTATGGGTGAAATTTTAGTATGAAGAGGAAGTCAGACAGAAGAAGGACATAAAGACATAAAGAATTTTCAAACTGTGTGAAGGACAGAGCAAAATACCAAACGAACAAAACATCACACACCCAGTGTATTACCGAGTGCAGTAATTGTTAATTTGTTTATTAGACTTTAATTGCCCAACTAGTCCATCACGTAAATCCAGACAAGCTGCCTAAACATCTAATCCTACACTTTTTTGCCTGTATGTTAAATGTGAATTTGTTTAATATTGTTAACGAAATATTTGTAGCAACAAAAACATATTTCCCGACTTTTCAGGAAATGCATCCTTTCAGTCTTTTGATAAGATTTAGATTGATGGTACTGATTCCTATAGAAGAAGTATAAACACAAAAGACTTAGCATAGTGTCTGGTTGTTGCTGGACTTTACATGGCGGAATAATGACTTTCGTGCAACCCCAAAGTCGTGGACAAGCACATATTTTTCTTGCCTCGTTTTTGAAGTCCAATGATAGTTGACAAACAGCAAGAAGTGTGAACAACAGACATCTGAAGCTGAAAAAAAAACAACTGTCACACATATAGCATTGCAGAATTTGTGACAAACTGTGTTGGCACAGAACAAACACAAGTGTAATTTTATCACTCTCATGGGTTTTCACAGAGATCTAGTATGCCTCAGGATATTTGGATTACTGTTCAGAAGGATAGTCACTACCCCTAATTCAGCAGTGGTGAGTCTTGGGAAATAGCAATGTCCTAATAAAACCAGAAAAGGACTTGTCTCTCGGACATCATGCCTTTCACCTTTATGCCTCTTTAAGGGTTCCACTTTTCAGATTAAAACTGAAGGGTAGTATAGTATATATATTAAAATTTGTATTTTCCCGTTTTAGTATGATCTCACATTGTTTAACCCTTTAAAGCTGTTTTGCATAACTATTTTTAAATCCTGGTAGCTCTGCAACCACGTAAGCTAGCGCAATATTTTTTTTTGCATATGAAACCGGAGGAGTTGTACTTACATCTTATGCCATCAGCTTGTCCTCGGTCACAGTTTCCTTCCACATATAGCTTTGCAAAAACTGCATAAAAAGCGCTTGCAGCAACAAAAACATAATATTCCAGAAACAGGCTTTGCCGATCCAATCAGCTGTTCGCGCGAACGTTTGCATGTCCGCCATTACCTGCCCGAAACCGGAAGTGACGTCATTTTCGCGGAAATGTAGTTTTCTTTTTACCACCAGGGCCTCATGAGCCTATATTGGTGTTTTTAAAAGTTATGTTTGACTTTATGACTTTCTGTGTCGTTTCTGGGATGCTTAGGACTCATATTGCACAAATAGTTTATTTTGATGCATATGCTGCTTTTTTGCAAATTTGCATTATAATATTTATTTTCGTTTATCCTGCAGTATATAAAAATTGGTGTATTTCAAAAGTAAAACTTTGAAGACACTCAAAATAAATTTCCTGTGGTAGGAAACTATTTTGTGCAACTTTTTTGTATTTACAGTTTTGAGGGATAAGAGTCTTAAATTTCTCTAACTAGAAATATATGTTAAAAAAGCAAAAACGATTTTAAATTTTTTTGTAGTTTATTGCACTTTTTTGCAATTTATGTAATTACTATGCTCTTAATGCATACATATTATTAAAATCGGGGCTATAATGGTTGTATTGATGTATAGCAACTTGAAATGGTCCCAAAAATGGCACTACAGCATGTAAAAATATAATATAAGCTCTGGCGGACTTGGTTCTATGGTAGGTCTTAAAGGGTTAAGCAATCAATACCAAACAGAAGAGCCAGAATGTTCTTTGGAAGCTTTTTACTCTTTGAACTGAGACATTTTAAGCAAAACACATAAAACTTTCATTTGAAAGTATCAAGAAATCTGCTGTGATGATGGTCTGAAATGTAAGCAGCACTGTTTGAACACTGAGCATGTTTATCGTACATTTCAACAAAGCACGTTATGTTCCTTAGTTGTAGATGGAGGGTCAATAGACGTATTTTACAACCTCAGTAGGAGTAGAAGATCAGTTGGGTTCCATATCATTATCCCAGGTTTTATTTCTAGACGGCTGGAGCTGGCAACAGGCCAGCTTCACCTTTTCACCTTTTGTCACTACCGTCACTGATCTAAGATTCAAGTATTTATAATCATATTTCAAATCAGTCCAGAGAAGAAAAGAAAGATTCCATGAAAAAGTGGATTTAAAGAATATGTGGTCAGAAGCATGAAGTGGAAAAAGGTAGCTGTTGTTGACAGTATTACAAGAATGTGGAAGCTTGGCAATTTTATTTTATCAAGAACACAGCCATTGCAGCACATTGGGACCAAATCAGTATTATTTACTGTAACATGTGTGACATATTTGTACACAATTTCTCACTATCAACATTAAATACTGTAACACAACCAGCGTCATTTACTGCACTGTGCAAACACAGTTCTATAGTGTATTCCATGGTATAACTGCAAATTCTCTTTGTCATTTTTGTCTTTTGAAATACCATCAGCAGTACAGATTCACCCTCATATTACCATTATGTTTGTGTTGCTATGCCTCCTCAGAGCAAGAGATGGTATAGAAGACCATTTGGTGACTACAAGCAGTGACTTGCTTAGGTCTGCAGTGGCTGATGAGTAACCCTAAGGTGATAACACAATAGCAGAAAGTCACTACATCTGGTCTAAAAATAGCTACATACCATATAACATCACCCCAGTTCTGCAATGTATTGTTTTTTTTTATTCTCTTTTGTTGTATGGAGTAAAAAATGGGATATGGTGTCAGCAGCTAGCTATGTGTAATATACAGCCATGAAAATGGTACTGGTCTTCTCAACCAAATCTCAACAAGCAAGCAAATAAATGTTTTTCTAGAATAATCAAATTGTTTCAATTCCTCTGATGTGGTCAAGTTTCCTTGTTTTCCAGATATTTCATTGAGCCAGTGTAATGACACAACCATGAAATGGTTAAATCTGTTCAAAATTCAGTTAGATGTTGTATTTTTTCTTGTTTCTCAAATAAAAACAAAGTAGCCAATTAAAAGCTGTGTCAATAGTAATGCAGCGAGGAAAGCAGTAACATTAGCAGCTTCACTTTTCATACTGAAAAGTAAACCAAACAGCATTTTAAAAGATTGCTGTTAGGGAACATGAATTAAAACTGGGTTATAAACAAACCAAAAAGGTTTTTTTTTTCTTTCTTTACAGCTAACTGTTCAATTGGGCTGCACAGTAGCTATTTGCTGTGTTTCCCAACCACTGTGCAATGATCAGGTGTGCCGTGGAGGATTATCTGGTTCCACCTGATTAGTACTCTATGCCAGCGCCCCTGGCGACGGGCAGGTACCGATCCGTGAGTCGTTTGGTACCAGGCGGGGCAATCCGCGTTAACTGGCTAACAGAGATTTGCCACGTTAATGCGGTTATGGCGTTAACGTCATTTTAACGAGATTAACGCTGACAGCACTAAAATAAATAATTAAAAAGAAAAGATTTTTTCCTGGGTCCTGGAGAAAATTCGGACCCAGATGACGGCCCTAGCATGGTCAGAAGAAAGCAGAAAAGGTATATTAACATCAAACTGAACCAATTGTGCTATGCCTGGTGCATGGGGAAAAATGATCAGTATGACTTTTTTTTTGGGTGGTGTGACGTGTGATTTTTCTTATTTGAAGTGTGTGCCGTGGCTCCAAAAGGCTGGGAAACACTCGACTACAATGTACTCGGTAAAGGACTGTGATCTGGTTTAATCAGTGGCATTTGCCACAGTGCTTCTGCTTGAGTCTAGTTGTGAAGTTTGATCTCTTTTGTAAAAGATTATCATTTTGTAGACTCACTATCAACCCTAACCCTAACTTGAGCTCCACTCAACTTCATTCCTTTCAAGAAAAAAAAAATGCAATTCCAAATTTCTAGGGACAATGCAAGAAATGATTAGGTGTTTAAAGCAAAAAGATTCAGATTTTATGGTTTCACTAAGGCTACGTTCACACTGCAGGCGAAAGCGCATCAAATCCGACTTTTCTGACCCTATGCGACCCATATCATGGTTTGACAGTGCGAACAGCACAAATCTGATATTTTCAAATCCGATCTGGGTCACTTTCGTATGCGGTACTGAATCCGATACATGTCCGATGTTTTAGAAACCGACTTCTGTTTGAATGGTCATGTCGCATTAAATCCATCTTCTACGTCAGTGACACAAGACAGATGCTAATTATCAGCGCCGGAGAAGACATCGCGAACGCTTCCTGGCCATCCAGTGAAACTGTTTGGAAGACAACATTGGAAAAACGTGAACATTTTATTTGTACTGTATAATCTGCAGATTCTGACAGAAATCTGCAACTATCCTTTGAAGCACCGCTCCTCTAAAACAGCAATAAGGATAATTATTAGGCCATATATAGGCCATAGTCCGAAACAAGTCTTTATATTAACGGCCATCAGTCAAACAATACTGCTTGGTCTGGGTCTAAACAGAGCGCGTTGTGTGTGACATCTTCTTTTGCGCATGCGGGCCGCTTTGAGCGTTCACACTAGAGCGCGTTTGCTGTCACATTTTATTTGTAGTGTGAACAAGCAGACAAAAAAATCAGATTTGATCAAAAAATCGGAATTGAGCATCAAGACCTGCAGTGTGAACGTAGCCTAAGTGTGTATGTGTATATGTGTCTTTTTCGGTTCAGCATTGGGGTTTGGCTTTATCTTTGAAAAAGTCTTTGAAATGAACATTTTTTTTGTTTTTGTTTTTTCTTACAATCATAACCTTGAGCAAAATCATCTCAGAATTCTCTCTCTCTTGTTCCCCCACATTCTCCTCCCATCTTCCAGACTTTGTACCTTAGCCAAGGTTATCTCTTTCATCGATTCTTATCATGAGCTTGTCAATTGATCTATTACCCCTGCACCCCGCCTACTTAATGCTAGCTTGATTAATTATTGTTGCCCCATGGGGATGAGAGTCGGGAAGCTGCCAGCAAGGATTCGCCAGATTAAGATGAATTTTCATTGTCTTTGTTCCCTGGAGTGTCTGAGCCACACTGACTTGTGTTGAAACAGGCTGATTTCAGGAAGCTAAAAATGGGTTTGGTACTCGTCCACTGAGACCACATGTGCACTCACGGTTGTATACTCTACATGCCATATGATACTGGCTTCAGTATTTACAAGTTTATTTTTTCTTCTGACTTTAATTCTCAGTGGCATTCAATATTATTTAGAAGCATTAGGAAATTTGTGAAACGGAAATGAAATTCCCAAATCCAATTTACATTTTCATGACAAGCTTCATTGACACTGTTTTATTCCCTGATAGCACAGAAGAAGCGAGGATCCAGGTGGAGACAGGAGGAGGTAAAGCGTTTTAACTGTATTGTGCAAAATGTTGGTTTTATTCCACTTTTGGATTTTTTAAATGCTCTCATTTATTTTGTTGTAAGACTAAATGGTTACAGCTACGAATCTGAGGATTCTATCAGTGTCTGAATTTGAAGCTTATTTGTTCTGGCAGCAAAATGCCTCGTGGATATGAACAGATCAACATATTAACAGTCCATTAATGCTGCTGAAAGTGTCTCTGTCTGCGAACTGCTTGTAAAAGACACCACTTTGCCTTAAGCAACAGTTACTGTGTATATGTGCAGTGGCAGGTAATTCAAACATATTGTACACACCATTTCAGGCAACATTACTGAGCTGGATTATGCCTTTGAATTCTGTGACATTTCATGTTTGTTCAGGTCCTGTTGTGACAAAGCCATTTAGCTCGTCCCCCCTGGTTTAACAACATTTTAATGGACCACGGTTATCTATGATGCATATGTTGTTTCTTGTTCTAAAGTTTGACGTGTTGGGAACTAACTAAGTGTATTTTTTTGAGCCTGTATTTGGAAAACTTTAGGAGTTTGCAGTATTCTACTTTTATGTATATATTTCTGAGGGGATTATGATATTATAATTAAAAGATGGTTTGCATATACATACAAAAATAATTTGTTACAAGCCGCTCAGCATTATTTCAAACTACCACCAACAATTTCATCTTAAAAGCTACATGACTTAAAAGCACTTAATGCAATACCCATATGTGAAATATGGGTAGTTTGATTGAAGTGTGATTGAACTTTCACATGTATAACAATATAATTCAATGGTTCACAGCTGTTGCTAGAGGCTTGGTAGTGGCTTTAATGTTATGGCAGTTTAGTATACAGTTTACATACATGTACAAGCCACACACACACACACAAATAAAACAAATGAAAAATGTGGTATAATGAGCCTCAATGTTTGTATCAGATTTACGTTATCTGTCTCAGACTAATTTATTAACCCTTTAAGACCTACCATAGAACCAAGTCCGCCAGAGCTTATATTATATTTTTACATGCTGTAGAGCCATTTTTGGGAGCATTTCAAGTTGATATACATCAATACAACCATTACAGCCTAGATTTTAATAATATGTATGAATTAAGTGCATAGTGATTACATAAATTGCAAAAAAGTGCAATAAACTACAAAAAAATTGAAAATCATTTTTGTTTTTTTAACATATATTTCTATTTAGAGAAATTTAAGAGGCTTATCCCTCAAAACGGTAAATACAAAAAAGTTGCACAAAATATTTTCCCACCACAGGAAATTTATTTTGAGCGCCTTCATAGTTTTATTTTTGAAATACACCAATTTTTATACACTGCAGGAAAAACGAAAAAATAAATATTATAGTGCAAATTTGCAAAAAAGCAGCATATGCATCAAAATAAACTATTTCCAGCAGTGCAATATGAGTCCTAAGCATCCCAGAAACGACGCAGAAAGTCATAAAGTCAAAGATAACTTTTAAAAACACCAGTATAAGCTCATTGAGGCCCGGACGGTAAAAAACTACATTTCCGCGAAAATGACGTCACTTCCGGTTTCGGGCAGGTCATGGCGGACATGCGATAGTTCACGCTGACGTCTAATCCAATGTAGGAAGTGTTATGAACAGCTGATCGGATCGGCAAAGCGATATTATGTTTTTGTTGCTGCAAGCGCTTTTTATGCAGTTTTTGCAAAGCTATATGTGGAAGGAAACTGTGACCGAGGACAAGCTGATAGCATAAGATGTAAGTACAACTCCTCCGGTTTCATATGCAAAAAAAATTATTGTGCTAGCTCACATGGTTGCAGAGCTACCGGGATTTAAAAATAGTGCCGCTCCGACCGGTTTTAAAGGGTTAACCATCTATAAATTAGGTCTTGAGTATATTTTTCTCCTCTTTCTATGTCTATTTTTTGCTTTTCTCCTGAGGAAGTCCTGATATGTAGAAGCATGTGAATCTGGTAAAACAGATTAGCAAAACAAATAATGAATTATTTAAACATGGTCTATTTATTGTGTTCACGACTTTTTTCTTTTTTTTCTTTTTTACATATGCTTTGGGCCATTGTGCCTTAATTGAAAGGGACACAGAGAGAGAGAGGGGAGAGATTAAAAACAGGAGGAAACTGCAAATGGTCCCACCAGCCTGGATAACAAAGCAAAGTCTTGCAGCTCAAGGCATTTGCGCATTGGTGCAAGTGCCTGTCAGGTCACCCTACCTTAACACTACTAATGTAGCTTCTGGCATTCTCTTTGTATGAGGCCAAGGTCCTTGTTAGAAACGAATCATCAGGACAACTGTTAAAAGGAGCTGATTTTCTCTGCTTCACTGTGCTGTCACTCAGTCAGACGGAGAGCTCTTACTTAAAGACATCTTCAAGGCTGACATACAAGAAAGTCCAGGGACAAAGAAGAAAGTCATGAAGCAGCATCAATCTCCAGTTTGTACCACAGACGCAGAGCCAGAAGAGAGGAAATCAGACACAGTGCCACAATGAATAATAAGCAAATGCAGCAGCTGAATCATCCACACACACATTATCAGATTCCATCTTCCCTGTTGGGTAATGTTTTGAGCCTGAAAAATGATCTGCACCGTATAGTAAAAGGATAAACAATCGGGATGTACCCACCCTGTTGTCCTTGCAGGTCAGCAAGCCATGTACGCCTTCAGGTGTTCTTTGCTGCATAAGAGCACACTTCAAAGAGACAAATTTCCTGCTTATAAATGTGCGATCCGCTGTGTGCGCGTGCAAGTGTGTGTCCATGCGTGATGGTGGAGAAGAGCTTCCTTTCTCACTTCTTCATTCAACGAATACGATATTCATCTTTTCTCTCACATGCTCAACACCTACTGAACCACATAAAGTCCTCTCAAATGATGATTAACTGCAGTAATTACTGTATTGTTTAGAGTCTATAAGGTGTGCAGATTCATTTACTCAGTTATTCGCCTCTCACATTCAACTTTTACAGCAAAGAAAGACACTTTCAGAGTTTATTTTTAATCTAGCATATGCCATTTATCATGTCATCTCAGTTCGCTTTGTAATCGGAAGGTTGCCGGTTTGAGCCTCGGCTCGGACAGTCTCGGTCGTTGTGTCCTTGGGCAAGACACTTCACCCATTGCCTGCTGGTGGTGGTCAGAGGGCCCGGTGGCGCCAGTGTCCGGCAGCCTCGCCTCTGTCAGTGCTCCCCAGGGTGGCTGTGGCTACAATGTAGCTGCCATCACCAGTGTGTGAATGTGTGTGTGGATGACTGGTTGTGTAAAGCGCTTTGGGGTCCTTAGGCACTAGAAAAGCGCTATACAAATACAGGCCATTTACCATTTATCATGTCATCTGTCCACTAATTAATTACTGATGTCAAAATTCTGTCAGTCAGTGATTTTTTTTTGTATTGAGCATTCCACATCATCATGACATCTTATCACCACAGCTTATTGGTTGTAATAATCCTTGTAATACTTAATATGTAATACTTTTATGCTGCAGTCTGACTTTCTGCACAGCTAAATGTGCAACTGTAGTCTCTTCCTCCAGCCATAAGAAATATTGACTCCCTTTCTGTATTTAAGTCACCGCTCAAAACACATCTGTTTAAACTGGTTTATTCGCTTTTGTGCTGATTTTATCTGTTGTCAAGCTTTGTTTTGCAATTTTAACTTATTTTATGTATTTTATGACTATTGTTCCTTTTATTAATTTTGTTCTTTGTAAGGTGACCTTGGGTTTCTGAAAGACGGCCCAAATAAAATGCATTATTATTATTATTATTATTATTATTATTATTATTAACTGACCACTCAATATGCCTGTACTGACTCAGTTACTGTTGCCAAATCTTAACTTCACTTTCTTATGCAGCTATTCTAGACTTCCAAGGCATTTTCTCTCCCACTGCTGAATTTAAAACGAATCCATGCGCAAAATACTTGAATATGTGTTTGTCATGTAAAATACACAATATAAACCAAACTGTTAAAAAAGTGTTTGCAGAATATTATTTTAAATACAAAAAAGTCCCTGAAAACCTCTCAAAAGAGACAGCTTTCCCTTTTCCCAACTTCTTGATAAGAAAATTGCATTTCAAATATAACAGTTAAAGTGAATTATAAGTGTAGTTATTTGTTTTTATTTTGTTTTATGTTATTATTTTGTTTTGCTTTTGACATCATCATATTTTCAAGAACAATTAGTACACACAAAAAGTTCTGTCTGACAACATAGGTTCAACACTGTTACCAAAACATGTCTGACAAGGGAAGAGACAATGCAGTGAATGGAATGGTAAAGAGGAAGGGACGTGGGTAGACCAAAGATCAGTCCTCTTTGATATTTTAGACTTTTTTTTTTCTAATCTTTTCCGACTACCGTTACAGATATTAAAATAATAATAATAATAATTTCAAAATGCATTTATACTTAACTTTCAGAGATAATTACATTCCAAAGCGCTAGTAAATAAAATGAACATTACAAACACATGCTAAAAATCTTTTGGTTGTACTTTAACTTGAGGACTTAGGCCCTTTAGAACTCTAAGCTTTTGCTGGTCATGGGGCACAGGCAATGCATCTTAAATATAGTACATAGGAAATAAATTTGGAACCTCAAAACTTTAATAACTTTTTATAATGTGATATATAATGATGACAGTCTGGACTGTGACCCAGCCATGCTCATCATTAGTCTCCCCTAGAAAAAATATTGCTATTTCCATCATGGCTGTGTATTTTATTGTATTTTTATGCTGTAACTGTGATGTCAAATTGGTGATGATTTGCATATGTTTTGCAATTGTTATTCAAGATGCAGTGCGCTGAGCTCCCAGGGTCAATGTACAAGCAGAAGTGAAAAAACAAAAAACGGTTCTAGACAAAAAACATCTTTACCTGTTGATAAAATAATAGAACGGAAATAATTGGGGGTTTTTTTGTACTGCTCTGTAGAATTACCTGGTGATAAAATTAAAATTATGATTATGAGAGCTCGTAGCGATGTATTTTGCTCGATTAAATTTGTAAGTTATATGATTGCTTTAAGTTTCAAATGTCAGTGTTTCAAATAAAATAAATAAATAAAATTGTATTTATATAGCACCTTTCTAGACAGAATCACAAAGTGCTGCACATAAGATAACAAATAATAAAAGGGTAAAACAGAAATATAAATCAGACAGAAATTTAACAGTAATCAGGTTCAGTAATATAATAAGAAAATATTTTACATATAAACTCCGCCCATGTGTTGTGTTTTTTTTTTACTCTCTGTCAAATCCAACAGACTTGAGCGGAACCACTAATTTTATACAAAGCTAGATATAAAGTCCCATGGCATGACCCCAAAATTTCAACACACAATACATAGAGAAATTCAGAACTTAGTGGGTCTTCTGTAATGTTACCTGAAAGTGAACAATCATTATTTATCAGCTTTTTATAGACACAGTGAGAAAAAGATTGCAGCAAATACATTCAGTCAACATAAACCAAAGCTTATGATTTGCCTTTGGTTTAGTCAAACAACTCACAGTTAAAACCAATAACCCCATCCCGTAGCTTATTTGTATTGCTGCTTGTCCTGTTAATCTCTGCTAAATGAAATATCAAATAATCTGTTAAATTACAACATATATTAAATTAAAAAAAAAAATAATAATAAAATCTTTGCAGTTGCTGTATCGCTTACTGTAACTACACGTTTTCCTGGGTCCTGTAATTTTTTTTCTCATGGTGTCTTACTTAACTTTCCAAGGGCATCTCTTAGGTGAAGAAATCAGCACAAGAGCAAGAGAAGCAGAAAGTCAAACAGCAAAACCCATGGGAATAGAAAGAGAGCAAGACACTTTCTTTTTTTTGTTTTCCAACTGCCTCTGCTTAGTGTTATTCTGACAAACACCCCTTACCCTGGCAAACTCCCTGTTTTGCTCCCTCCCCCTGCTTGTCATATGTGGTTTCAGAGTGCCAACCAAGCTTTGCGCCTCCAAGGGAGCTTCAGGCAAGTGTCACTTTAAGTTACATGCAGCACGTAAGAGCCAGACACCAAGCCAGTGGTCACAGATCTGCTCAAAATCAGGTCAAAATGTCAGCGCCTCTATCCCACCCTCCTGGTGATTGTTACATTTGGAGAGCAGAAGCTGGTGATTTGAAAAGGAAGAAAAAATTGCACAATCAGTGTTGTAACCTCTTGCCCACCAGCCACATTGTTTCTTTGCAATCTCAGAACAAGCCATAGGGAAGGAAACGGGAAGTATATATCACTTGAAGTTACGCTGCATATAAAACCATGTCTATCACTTTGATATATAAAGAAGTGATTGGCAGGGACAACTGAACAAAAGCATTTATCACATTTGGCATCCTTTCTATGCATTAATATGGATCTGTAAGCACTGAACACAAATAGCCTTTGAATGGTTTTATTTATGTCAGAAACATTTGATAAAATGTAAATGTTAATATCATGAACAATTTAAAAGAATATCTCTCTTAAAATGTAAAAACATTGTGGCTAAATAGAGGAAAAAGCAAAAATTCTACTCAAAGATAATGACCTTGTGCTCTGTCACTATGCTGTGTTACATGAAAGAAAAACAGACCTGCAGAACCATCATCAAGCTGACATCAGGGGTAGGATGTTTGCTGAGCACTGTTGCTGGTACCTGAGTACTTCAGCTACATCTAGTGGCAAAGTTCCTGCCCGTGCATTCAGAGGCACAATAGGAACAACAGAAGCACAAAGCTTTATAACATCAATCTAATACAAGCAAACACATTAGACCATTAGAAAAACCTTGCACATTAAAACTTCTTAACCCACCTTTGTTTCTTTTCTTCTTCTTTTTTTTGAGAAAAGTGGTGGGCACGAGGGTGATGGACAGTTATTAGTGATTGAAAATTATCTCTTGAGTGTCTGTGAAGGTTCTCAGTCATCCAGGTCATTGTAGTCAAAGGAGCTTGCAAAGAAAAGCGTCTGGACTTCTTTAAGTTGCTTGAATACGTTTCACCTTTCATCTGAGAAGCTTCTTCAGTTCTAAGGTCAAATGGTGGGGAGTCCTTGAGTGTATTTGCCTTTTGTCACTATTCAGTATCAGCTTCCATCTTCATTCTATACTGCAGGAGAGAATTACATCTATGAGAATGAAACAAAAAGGAAATGTATTTTATCTACATGAGATTCTGGGTTTGTCAAAGCTTAGTACCCACAGGCAGCAAACAATGCTTTGTATCTAATATAAAGCTTACAAAATACTATTCATCCCCTATAGACTATGTTTGCAAAAGACTGCGGCAGACTACACAGTGATCTAATGGTAATCTAATGGAAATCATAGTAATCTAATGGAATACATTTTCCTCTGCAGTGAAGATGAAAGAAATGCATGAAAAGTCCCTATGATTCAGAGCTGTTGCTAAAAGCACTCAGCACACATACTTCACCAAGAGTTGAAGCAACATCCGCCAAGGTGTCAGAAACTGTCCTGACCAACTGGGGGGGGTGGGGGTGGGATGAAGGAGTTGGCACTGCAGGAGGTGGAGGACTGTAAGTGACAGTCTGAGTGAATGGAGGAAATCCTTGAGATCCTTTCTGTGAACACAGTCAATGTCTATGTAGCTGACGGTGATCTTTTTTCTTTCATTTTGGCAGCTCTGAACAATAAAGTATGTGTGAAAGGTACGGGTCAGTCTCCCTTCACATTAAAAGTCCTGATTTTTATCAACAGCAGTGGGATTTTCATATAGGAAAACACTGATCTCACATTAGAAACCACTAATTGCACTGGTGCTCATACCTTTTGTTTTCCTCTTATCTAACCCTTGTATGGTGTTCGGGTCTGTGAGACCCGTTTTCAGTTTTTTTCAAAAGAAAAATTAAACAATTAATAATTTTTTCCAACCTGGAATTCATTGGCTTTGGCTTATTTTCTGTGAAGAACATAAATCCGAACTAATTTTCAATGACCTCATACTGTACCTCCCCCCACGCATTTACATTACATACAAGGTGTTCGGGTCCACTGGACCCAGGTCTAATAAAAGTGTTGAAAGTGTAGGTCCTGTGTTCCCATACTCTGTCTTCCTCCTTTCTGGTGCTGCTGATAGTGTTTTCTTCCCCTCCTGCTCCCGCACAAAGTTGCAACATTGTTGAACTATCAACACCGTCTGCTCTTACATTCCCACACATTTTACTCTCTTTCTTGATGGATCCAAATTTTATTTTCTCATACCCTGTCCCACCTGCAAATTAGGGGTATAATACTATAAATAAGACTTTGCCAGTGTGGTTCTTTATCACAACTGATCAAGATGGCAAAAGATTATCTGCTGCGAGGGCCATCCAATTGATTTTGGAAGAGAGAGGGGCTTCGGATGATGATGTTGACAAAGAGGTTTCAGAATATTTCACATTTCTGAAAATTCAGAGTCTGACAGTGACTTTGAAGAAGAGGATAAGGTTGAGCACCATTTAGTAACAAAACGAAGACGAGTATCCCATCTGCAGCCAGCTCCAGGACCAGAACAAGCCCACCAGACAGCAAGTGAAGAAATATGGATGTCAATAACTGGTGAAATTGAATGGTCTTCTTGCCCAAGAAATGAGCCACCCTGCAGAGCTGTTACTGTGATAAGCCAGGGCCAACACGGCTGACAGGTACTCATGTGCAGGACATCAAGTCTTCATTTGAGCTTTTCATCCCAGATTCCATCCAGAAAATTATTCTGGATTGCAGTAATCTAGAATGAAGGTGTGTTTTTGGAGAGAGGTGGAAGGAGATGGACCAAATTCATCTAAGAACCCCAAAGGCGTACTTTGGGGTTCTTATCCTTGCAGGAGTTTTCAGGTCCAAAGGAATATCCACAGAATCCCTGTGGGATGCAGAAACCGGCAAGAACCTTTCCGTGCATCAATGTCTCTGGAAAACTTCCACAAAATTTCCAGGATTATCCGTTTTGATAACCGAGACGACAGACCAGCTCGACGGCAGAGAGACAAGCTAGCAGCCATCAGGACAGTGTGGGATAAGTGGGTGCACCACCTCCCCCTGTTTTACAACTCTGGGCCTAATGTCACCATTGATGAGCAGCTGATCCCATTTAGTTGTGAAACATATTGCTTCACGTGTAAATGTGTTGTGTCTTTCCACTCACTCCACTTGATTATAACTGATTTATTTTTTTTATAACATTTTATTAAAAAAAAAACAAAAAAAAAACGAGAAGCACATTAATTCATAAATGTGATCTAACAAAGGTAAAGGGAAAAGAATTAACCATGTTTGCTGTTCATATGGCTTGTAATTGGAATAAAGTAAACATCTGTTGAGTAATTTAACATAAAATTGTTTGATAGTGTTAATTTGGAAAGCCAAAACTCTGGCGGGTCCACCAGACCCATGAACACTGGCTGAGTAACAAAAATATGAACACCACACAAGGATTAATAAATGTTTAGCTTTTCTAATGGAATTCACGCCAAATCAATCATGAACCTTTACCTTTTGTACAATGTCCCCTTTGACAGGCTAAGTCTTTGCTCAGTTACCAGTGAATCATAGGGCCAACACAGAGACAGACAGCCGATTATCTTACATCCATACATGTCTTGGAGCTACAGGTAAGTGGAGCACCTGGAAGAAACGCATTCAAACTCAAGTCGATTAGCTAATTTATAAGAACCATCATAATTGGAAAGTGGGCAGAGATCAGGATTATATAAGCTAATGAAGATTTGGCTATTTGTTTTCAAGATAACTAGTTGTCTATCGAAGTATGTTAGGGTTAGACTTAGATGGGAAAAAAGTACCCGTACAAACAGCAGCTAAAGCTACTTTCAGCTCTTCCCTTGCCAAAAAAGGTTACCACAGCAGATGCACCAGATCCCCTTCCTTTTACCCTTCTGGCTAGAATTGCACCAGCAACCTTGCGCCAAATAAAATGTGTTAACCACTACATCTCTAGCTACACACCATATAAAATCTCAGAGCAATTTCACATTAATCTTTAGATAAAAGAGTGGGAACTATAGACTGTCTAACAGTGCCCTGCTTGTTTGCTGAGTCAGGTGTTCTGTTTTTTGTATTTTTCACGTGATCTGAAAAAATAGCAGGAGAAGAAATGTTTGGTAAAAAAATAACTATTAGTAGGAGATGGCACTCACTTCCTGATATTATATAAATTCTTTTTAGTTAGCTTTAACAACAAAGAAGAAGAGCACACAAATCTCCAGGAGACTCACAAGACTCACTTTTTTACAGAACACTCAATTGCTTAAATTATCTGTCCACTATACAATGGTACATGTAAAACACCTAATTTAAACGCATCCAGAGGGTCCCCAACAGAGCCAGACACTCATTTGATGAGCAAATATGGATGAATCCAACTAAAACACGATCATACTGTAAAAGTCTATATAAGACAATCAGATCAAACAGAATTGCAGCCTGATACAACATAAGGCTGAGAACACACATACCATCACTTTAGGCACCTATGCATAATTCCTTTAGTAGGACTGTGTGAAACTCATTTAGTGGCCCACCTTGCTTTGACAGGGGGTCTCTCATCTCTGCAGCAGAGGTCTTTGGATTTCAAAAGAAATCCGTCTTTATGAATCTTTGCCAAGAATACTGAGTGGATTTTATTTCAACTGAATGTGGTTTGGCACAGGATGAGAGCAGCGACCAGGCTGGAGTAGATTCATCAAAACTTTTACTAGGTTCATGTAAGGGCCTGTCTCACCTTTACATTTACAGTATTACCTCTTTCAAACCTAAAGTCTGTTAAAATTACTGTCAACTGACGTGGATACGAGACTCATCCAAACGACATCGATTTATTCAACATATTTGGTTTAACCCTCTCAAGGCAGGCGTTGCAGATTTGCAACAAGTAAAAGCTAACAACCTGATTACCCCACATACATATTTTATGAGGTTTTTTTTACTCAGAAGTACCACTGCAGGTATTCTTTTGTGCATTAGCAACAAAAACTTAATTTGAGCCTGAGAGGGTTAAAATGTGGTGCTGGACCTGTGTATGCTGGCAAGTTTAGAATTAAAATAGTTGTCATTAAATGTTTATCATTACTCACATCACAAAAGCAAAGTAAGAACTGGAAAAGTATTAGTTAAAATGTTGTTTTCGTCAAGGACATTTAAATAGTATTCGCTCTTCAAATTGTCTCAGTACTGGCATACATTATTTTTTATTATTACATTATTTTTTTTTGGGTGGTGAACTCTTAGAGCAAAGGTGTGTTTACTATGACCCCTCATCAGCAACCTTTTTATGTATTTCGATGCATTTAGCTCAGTTTTTCTTTGTTTTCTTTCAATAAGTGGAAGTGTTAAAACGATTAACTATTTTTCAAAATACCAAAATGATAAATTGGCAGTATTGTGTACAGCACAAATAAGGTCTGCTCACTCTTAATTATCTCATGACCCTTCAAGTTCATTTTGCAAGCAATTGTTGGCCAATTAACTCTATAGTTTACACCTTAAAATCAAGATTTATTTTCTAATCTTATTTTTGTTCCTGTTCTGTTTGTTATTTGAAGACAGATTTGAGTCTTGAGGCTGTGACTTATCCTGATGTATTTTAGGTTCACGTAATTGGTTAACTTAACTGACCACTGAAGCCTGAGTTGAAAGCCAGCCTTTCATTTTTCTTCTTTTTAAAATAAGCCCAGCTTTTCTGCCATTGACTTAGACCTCAAAAGGCAAAACAAAACCCCAATGAAAAACAAAACAGTAAAAACCTTGTGTCATACAGATTGCATAGATACCTGCATTTCACAAATATGTACCTTTGTAAAGTAAAAAGAAGCAATGCAATTCCTTATATCTGAATGAGAATCAGGCTTTCTCTGTTGTGTAGGACTACATCAGGGTTCTAAAACATTAAGTAGGTCATGGGCTGCTCCTCTTCCCAGTGGCAGATTGTTTCTGCAGGCACTGGACCAACTGGCCAGGAGGGCACTGTTTAATTTTTCACTGTATTGCAATATCGTATGGTATTAAAATGCATAGAAAGAGGGAAAAGTCATTAATAAAGCATAGTGCAGTTAGTCATACTCACAAAGCTCAGCCATACCCCTGAACACAAACCACACACTTGCACACACACAAGAACACACAACTTTACTTGACTAACATTTAAAGCAAATGTATGTTGATATATTTGGAATTTAACTGTGGCATAATTGAATTGTAAAGCATTAATGAATAGAATATAATTAATTTGCAAGCATATGTTTTAAGTCAAACATTTGAATGACTTTTAACAAATATTGGAAATTGCTCTCTGCCATTAAAAGAAAAACCCGCTAAAACTGTGCTTTATTCATTTTGTTGGCTTCCGAGCTCGCCTGGGTTGGTCTGCTTTGTTTTTCAAGAAGTTACACAGGGTTATTTTAGAAGACTTTAATTTATGCAAAGCCCATATTTGGTCCCCTGGGGGGTGCAGTGACATAGTGCTATAAGTCACATAAGACACTAACAATGGCCACAGGGCTTTGGTCAGCTCTGTTTTTAGATGACTGTTGAATCATTTGAAAAAAGATGTCACTTGTTGGCTATTAAGTGCTTTGCCCTGTCCAGCCTCAGGCAATGGCTAGCCAAGATAAATAACCTTCTTGCAATGTTAGCTGAATTCCTTCCTGACTAAACAACTAAGCATGGCATTGGCTGCTGCACAGTGTTGTTTTAGCATAGCAGAGTTTTCTGGTGTCGAAAGAATGGGTTGACGAAAACATTAAGATTTTATTACTCCTCATGAAGGTAATGTCAACAAAGCCCGCTGAAGTCTGTATGTCAATTTATATGGCTTAGGAATTGCAGACATCAGCAAAAATAGTTGTATTTATTATACTTTTTTCTCTTGTTACACTATCACTTGCAATGAAATGAAAATTTTGCAACATGTTGGATACAATTTCTGAGCTAATGCACGTTACCTTTACCCCAACACATGTTAGAAATATAACTTCTCTATATTTCTGCAAAAGGAAGGACCTGTCTATCTGTCTATCTATCTATCTATCTATCTATTCATTCATTCAAGCACAGTGTAGTTTTGAGCAGATTTGAGTAAAATGCCTCTAAAAATGTTGGATGGATTCCTTTGGTAATCCCTTAACATTTCATGTAGCAGTCCTCCACCAGGTGAAATACTAATTTAATGCATTATTAAATCATTTCCAAACTAATGAAATTCCTTAGACTCTCACTCCTACTTTGTCTTTTGTGTTAATAAGAAAATATTATCATGCTGAAATCCAAGTTTATCATGCTGAACATAGTAAAATTATAGACATATTTAGAGTAGTTGTGAGCATGATAGGAGCATTGTGAGAATGGGATTGGCAACATAGCAACCACATGCAGTGGTTTAAACATCTGCTTGGCATCCGAAAAGGTGCTGCTTCAATTCTAGCTTGTGACACAAATCTCTTGTGGGTTGTCTGAAAGAGCATCTGGTATAAAACTCTGCCATAACAAACATGTGGAGATGGCTGGTGTGTTGACCCCTTCAGATAATAATATTAAGCCTTGTTTGTCTTACATACATAGATGTTAGATTTCAGAAAAAAATGCAGCACTTAGAAAGTGAAAGTTACATTAATCTTTTGGTGATTATCGCAACACAATCAATTCGACTACCCCTGTCCTAGTGGAATGTATTTTACTGAATACAGTGAATGAAACTGAATGAAGTGACATCATGTCCCATATTCTCACAGTGCAAGAAGTCTTTCATTTAAAGATTTTTTATATTCAGTTAGCCATTAGTACAGATATAGACATAGCTGGTATTTATTTAAACAGGTTTAATAAACTCAGAATCTTTAGGCCCATGGATCTCTTACTTGAAAAAGTTCTTCAAGGGATTCACTAAAACTTTGTAAAGATTACGTAGAACATGAAATCCCAAAAAATAACTTAATAAATTGGATTTATGATCAAAGATAATCTTAGTATGTATGCTTTTTATCTATGCTGTAAAAAAAACATTCAAGTTTGGACTCTTTGTCATGACTCAGTCTAGGACATCATTACTATTATTATTACTGCATACCAAAACTACTTTGGTTTGTGAGACTAAAGACATGGTTGACTAAAGTCTGCTCTAATGGTATATGTTTGAGCCTTTACCTTGGTATAAATGAGAGGGATTACATTGTAATTATGCCATTAGTGGGAGGAATAAGCCTTTGTGATCGTGAAAAGAGCCTGTCAGTCAATGCCAGAGCACATAGATGTTTTGTGAGTAAAAAATGTTTAAAAAACCTCAGGTGTTATGTAAATCACTTCTTTTACTGCCTAGATCTTGACAGTGGGGGCCATGAACAATCTTTTCCCATCAATCTTATTAACACGCTGTCAGTACTGTAAATTCCCCCGCAAGGTGACAGGGTTATTAAGATGCTGGTTTTAAATACAGATGAAAATGTATCCTTTGTGCCTTTTTATGAATACCTGTGAGGCGCACTCCTTCAGTTTGCATTAGAAAGGCCATGTGGATAGATTCTTTTTGCACCAGCTGGACTTCATGTGCCCTATTAAAGCTCTGCATTCTATTATTTACTATTTTGTAACAATAATTACAATTTCATGGTCCTGACAGTCTTCTTCAAAATTTTACATTTTTAAAAAATTATTAGTGTACTCTATAATGACCCAGTCTCTGATAGCAAGGCCAATATTAGAAGGTGATTATACGGTGACTACAAAGCAAACTGTCAGTATATTTGATGAGGTCGATCAAGCCAAATTCTTGTATCCCTTTTCTTCCATTATTTGAACTAAATTCTACTGAAATTACAACAGCACAAGAGTGTGGCCAAATAGGTGTT
The DNA here is from genome assembly GCF_963576455.1 of Neolamprologus multifasciatus. Lineage (NCBI taxonomy): Eukaryota > Metazoa > Chordata > Actinopteri > Cichliformes > Cichlidae > Neolamprologus > Neolamprologus multifasciatus. Next base: position 34,929,895 of record NC_140439.1, on the reverse strand, counting down.
GTGTCCAGCATGAGTGCAATCCCAGCATAAAACATTTTTCAGAATAGAAAGTAGAGCAGGAAGAATACATATTTTTGGTATGCAAGCTTTGCAGGTGAAACTGTAGTAGGCTTCTATAATGACCAATATAGTAGCTATGTAAAGAGAATGTGCTGTAGCAGAGCCTCAGGTATCAATTTAAACAATGTTTGGGTGTATGATACCCAGAGATGGGCAGTAACGCGTTACTTGTAACAAGTAACGAGTAAAGTAAGGGATTACTATTGCAAAAACGGTAATTAGATTACAGTTACTTTCACGTAGGAACGCTGCATTACCCCGTTACTAAAACCGTGATTTTTTTGCGAGAATGTCTCATGACAGTGACGTAAGCGAGTGCGACGTTCGTGACAACAGCTGTGTGCAGATCAACAATGGATCATATATCGAGTGCTGAGAGAGTATGAGCGTGCAGCGTTTAAAGCGTGGAAGTACTGACCTTACTTTGAGTTTGATTCCATAAAAAGTGACAAAAACATCAGTGTCCGTTGTGCGTGGAAAGAAAACTTCTTTTTACACCGAAAAAAACCCCCTAAACTTCCAAGCAAGCACCGAGTGCACTACGAGGTAATGGGAAACTCACAGAGAAACTCGCGGATTCTTCCACTGACCGCTGCGGCACACCTGCACCAGGGTAAACCTCCGCCTACCCTACTCCTGCGTTACAGGTGAAAATAGAGCAAAAAGACCGCTAATCTTTGACTTTATTTATTTTCTGCTGTGTTTTACTTGCATCTATTTGAAAGACTGAGTGTAAACACACACACAAACAAAAATATGTGCTGGAATGTGCAGAAAATAGGTTTAAATATTAAACAAATTTCTTCCAGTCAGAGAATGTTGCATATAATTAAATTTTTGCTTGATGCATAAAGTTAAAAGATTAAAACTAATAAAACAAGTTTTAAAAAAGGACTTTTCTATTTGATTACATTTTGTATGATGATTATGCAGAAAAAGTAGAATTGGACTGAAAGATCGATTGCTTTATCACCTATTCAGGTTGTAAATCGTGTTTTTAAAAAGTAACTAAGTAACTAAGTAATTAATTACTTTTGAAAATAAGTAATCAGTAAAGTACCGGGATTACTTTTTGGGGGAAGTAATCAGTAATTAGTAACTGATTACTTTTTTCAAGTAACTTGACCAACACTGATGATACCATATTATATAACCATTATTAATTTTGTTATATATGATAAACAGTGGACAGATTCCTAGATGGAAGGTAGAGCATGGGTGTAACAAGGTACATTGCTGAAAAATTAACTTCAGATGTTAAAACATTAGAATGCTGTTTCCAGTTCTTACTTTTGATGCTAAATTATCAATTGTTGGGTCTTAATATAATCGCTGCCCACATGTAATCTTGCATTCATTCGTAGCACTGGATCCCAGATGCAAGTGAGTAGGTATTGAATCTTGGTAATGGTAATGTAGTGTGAAATGCACACTTATTTGGGATAGGTCTACTTTGTGTTCCTACTCTGCCAGGCTTGTTCAGAATTAATGCACATTATTGTGTTGCAGGATAATGCTTAGTCAGACAAATGGGATATTGTATTGGTGGTATACCCAATAACTATGAGCCTCAAACAATGGATGCAAATGGCAAAGTATATTGCTACTATTCTTCATACAGTTTTTTCTGCATTAAAAAGGCAAAATGATAAACACGCTAGTGTGCATCCACCTCTATCGACAACTGTTCCTCTCTGTGGCTTCTATGGAAAATCCAATTTTACACACCATGGCCTTTGTAGATTACTTTCTATTTCCTCAACCCAATTTTTTATGAAGACATTGTGATTTTATTAACCAGTAAATACAGTTCTGTGTCACATAGTATGCATAGACATACATAAAGATCCATCAAACAGAGGCTGAGACGGAGATCCGGCTATTAAATCAGAACAGTTAGTGCAAACCTGTTGTGGCGTACTGTATCTGTTCCACACTCATAACTCCTCACCACCGCCATCACAAGACTCCCCGAAGTGCTTACCAGTAAAATTGTGCCTCATCATTGCATGTGTGGGACATTCAGAAACGAAATGTCCATCATTTATGTCATGAGAAGGCTGAAGAATCACAAACTGGTTTCCTTCAATTCATGGAAAGAAATGTTTTCTGCATTCCAATAAAACTCCATCGTGACCCAGAGAGAGTGAAGGATGACATGATAAAAAAATGAAGAAACAATAAAGACATTCAAGTGTGTTAGTTTTCTGATTGATAGAACTAAAAATATCTCCCGATGTTTCCTCTATACTTTTTTAAAAGTTAATCAGTTTTTACAGTTATTAAAAGTCTTGGGCTTCTTCTGGTCATCTCACACCATTGATTTCAAACCTATTTTGCCTTTGAGATCTTTAAAAAACATTAGGTAAACCCCTTTAACCCTTTAAGAGCTACCATAGAACCAAGTCCGCCAGAGCTTATATTATATTTTTACATGCTGTGGAGCCATTTTTGGGAGCATTTCAAGTTGCTATACATCAATACAACCATTATAGCCCAAATTTTAATAATATGTATGCATTAAGTGCATAGTAATTACATAAATTGCAAAAAAGTGCAATAAACTACAAAAAAATTGAAAATCGTTTTTGCTTTTTTAACATATATTTCTAGTTAGAGAAATTTAAGAGGCTTATCCCTCAAAACTGTAAATACAAAAAAGTTGCACAAAATAGTTTCCCACCACAGGAAATTTATTTTGAGTGTCTTCATAGTTTTATTTTTGAAATACACCAATTTTTATATACTGCAGGAAAAACGAAAATAAATATTATAATGCAAATTTGCAAAAAAGCAGCATGTGCATCAAAATAAACTATTTCCAGCAGTGTAAGCATCCCAGAAACGACACAGAAAGTCATAAAGTCAAAGATAACTTTTAAAAACACCAGTATAGGCTCATGAGGCCCTGATGGTAAAAAACTACATTTCCGCGAAAATGACGTCACTTCCGGTTTCGGCCAGGTAATGGCGGACATGCGAAAGTTCGCTCTGATGTCTATTCCAACGTAGGAAGTGTCATGAACAGCTGATCGGATCGGCAAAGTGATATTATGTTTTTGTTGCTGCAAGCGCTTTTTATGCAGTTTTTGCAAAGCTATATGTGGAAGGAAACCGTGACCTAGGACAAGCTGGTGGCATCAGATGTAAGTAAAACTCCTCCAGTTTCATATGCAAAAAAAATTATTGCGCTAGCTTATGTGGTTGCAGTGCTACCGCAATTTAAAAATAGTTACGCAAAACAGAGCGTGCCTGCTCCGACCGGTTTCAAAGGGTTAAAACCATCATACAGCAACAAATGTACTGGTGAATTGGGTATTTAGAGAAATAATCTATTTTACTATAGACAAGATAGACAAGACCCAAAAGTGAGTTCTTTTTAGATGTGTAGTGAAATGATTGAATTATTCCACAGATGCTGGGTGTGAATAAATAAGCAGCTGTTAGTCAACTAGTTCACCCTTATAGCTTATATAATTATATACTGACAACTCCCACTACATTATTTGTTTAAAACCAAGCAACTACAAGTTTAAATAATTGTCTATACATAGTGTCAGGTTTCCTGGGTTGTTGACCCAGCGTTTTCAGTTTTGTCATGTTCAGTTTATTTCCCACATTCAGTTTTCTCACTTCCTGTTTTCTGTGCCAGCATACCGCCCGTGTATTGTGTTCCAGTTATTTCCATGTATCATTAGTCAGACTAAGTTCAGCTGTGTACTCACCGGTCTCCAATCGTCATCATTAGTCAGAGTATTTAAGTCCTCAGTTTCCTTCTGTTCACTGTCACGTCATTGATGTTACGTTGTCGCTGTTAGGTTGTCCCAGTTCTGTCTGTCAGTCTTTCATTCAGTCAGTCGTCCAGCCAGCTATTTCCTACTTCTGTTCTGTTCACTCTGTCTACAATAAACACCAACCTTCACCCACCTGTGAGTCCAGCGTTTGGGTCCTTCCATTATCCGCACTGCAACTCCTGACACATAGTGGTAGATGAAAAACATTACACTGGCATAGACTGCATTTCAAAAGTACTAATACAGTGAAGCAATTTATCAATTACTGATGAGGGAACAAATGATTCCATGACAATAATAGAAGCTACTTTTGTTGGTGTTTTTGAGATTGTGAAAGTTAAATAGCAACACTGTTTACCTGCTTTCACCTGCTGGAAATGTGCAGTATTCTTCATAGAAATATAATTTTATTTGTGTTCAAAATTTTGGCTAAACAAATGACATTTAAAGTACAATTTACAACTGAATGGAAGTTATTTCTCTTCCAGTATAACTCATCTATTTGGTTCAATCTCCCCCTTGGCCTTATAGCCTCTTTTCCTGCCTTCTTCCCAGTGTGGTTTAAGTGATGAACCATCCTCCATTAGCCTGGCTCACCTTTCCAAGCAGCCTGACACTGTGAACAGTGATTAAGCATACTTCCCACTGTATAACATCCTTATTCAGAAAAGGGCCCAAAGCATAACAGCTCCTTTTTGGTGATCATATTTTTCTCAGTAATTACTGTGGCATTTTTGTCTCCTATGAGAGAAAATCTTTTAGCTATTATTTAAAAAAAGTTCTTTGTTTAAAAGTAGCCTACTAATTTGTTTCACAGCCATATTGCTGGGATCACAAATGCAAAGATTTACATAAGGTTGCTTTATACTTATTTTAAGCGTGGTAGTTCCACAACTCTTACTGGAAAATTTAATCCTCATTGTCTGATGTGTATCTTAGTATAATTTTTATTGTTAAACTACATTGAAAATGTCTAAATTAACAATGGCTATAATAAGAACCTTAATGTCAAAACGGTGCCTTGTCTGCAGAAAATTACCACCCATCTGTGTAGTTCCCATTAGCTCTAGTATCACCTTTTAGTGTCTTCAGCTCAGAATGTTACTTTTGTGTAAAGATATTGCTGTATTCCTTGAGTCGTTACATCTGAGTTTAACATTTTCTTACTTACAAGAAACATTTTGTCAACATCTCAGTTTTAATAATCATTTAAATAATATTAATTCAGAGGGAAAAAATATAGAAATTGAAACATATCCTTTTTTTAAAAAATAATAATTTAGAACTACGGACTAAGTTGGGAGAATTAGGTCAACACATTGTACTTTCCTCTTTCAGATGTATTCTCAGTAATGGAAATACTATGTTTCGTCTAAGCGAGGGTTCTGCCCAAGCAGACCCTGGATCACAGGGTACGTCTCTCCTGGTGGACATGGCAACACGTTATTCATGGTTACATACAATTTTAGACTGATGTGGGCCAAAGCCTAAAACGATGTGCCGGGAGTTTGCTGTTCTCCCAGGTTCAGATATTTGACCTTTGCACAGCTACATTCTCGCCTGAAAAAATTTTAAAAGTTTATTTTGCAACCCAGACAGAGTAATAAGAGGGGCACTGAAATTCGGGATTGTCCGAGAAAAAACAGGAGGGTTGGCATGTATTGCTTTGCATAGCCTGTAACGTTATTATGATGGACAGACTTTATGAGTGAACTTGACTTTAAGTGACTTACATGTTTCTTTGAAAAATACTTTCTTATATCCAGGTTCTTCCCTTTTGCTGCCGTCCTCCTCGCAGCGCAGGTTTGCCGCTGCTAAAACTAAACGGAGCTCCCTGAAAGGCACAGCCAATCACATCGGCCATATTTGTCACATGATATAGGACTCCAGTAGAGAACGTAATTTAACTCTTTCTGCACCGCTGGGTGAATGAGACGTTGACAGATCGCTTTTTAAAAATTTCTATCGGTTTTGTTTTTCTTTACTCGAAGAGATCAAATTATTGGTGGGGACAATTCAATAATCGCTGGATATTGGTGGGGACACGTCCCTTCCGTCCATGCCAAATCTACGCCCTTGGGGTAAACACTTCTTTATTTAATTTAATTTAAAGCCAAACATGATTTTGGCTTTAAAGAGCTGATGCATGAATTTTTGACACTTCTACATCATCAGTGTGTTTTTTTTAATCTCTAAAAAAAATAAATAAATAAATTTCACAGTACTTTTGTAATGAATAGACTAGAAATACAAAAAAAAAAAAAAAACGGGTGTAGAAAATACAATACAAATTAAAACTCATATCATTGCACGGTTCAATATACATTCCTTTATCAAAAAATAAATAAATAAATCAGGCAATTATTTCACGTTTCTGGCTTAAAAGGTTTAAAGACCATTTAATATTGGATCCACACATTTAAGCACTAACAGGTTTCATTGAGTAATATCAAGGATCAAGTTCAGGGCTGATGAACACTGATGGAAAAGTGCTATGAACATAACAAATGAGTGGGTCTTGTTTGTTACAATTTCCTCTAATTAGTGAAAAGCATTTGAATAAATGAATAAAGGTTTGCAGAAGTCTTCTTAAGCTGAATCTTTCTACCACAACCATCTCTCCAAAATGACATGAATGAATAACCCCCCACTCTCTCTCTCTAGTTTGTATCTCTGGTGTTGGCAAAAATCAAACTTTTATATAAAGGAAAGATCTTTGCTTTTCTGTTTTTTTGCACAGCATAAGGGCCCCAGCATATCCGTCGCAATGGTCACTTCGCTCACTGCCATAAGGTCATCACACAGTCTATTTATGCCCACAGTTAAGGCACAGGAGGTCTCTGCAGTATTCATCCTAAATGATGGCTGCCACAAACCAGACAATATGACACAAAAAACCTGATATAGGAGGATAAGAAGTCCAAACTGTCAAACTAGTGTTTCCAACAGTTGTAACATCTACCTTTATATCTGTATATCTCTGAGCTTCTTTATTGGAATATGATTAAAATGGTGGTAAAACCTGACATGATCACTTGTTTTCAACCCAGCTGCAGCGGGTGTTGTGCAACACGCCAGGTTACAAAAACTGAGAGGTGCACAACCAGCTGTGCACCAAATATTGTGGCGTGCTACACGTGATGTGACATCAACATTGGCACATGACAGCCACAACTGGGCAAACAGTGAGTGTAAAAAATGCCTTAAAATGAGTGTTTTTCACCAAAACCAATTTTCGCTGTCATAGCATTTACTTACTGTAATCATACCTGGTAAAATAATTCCTCTCATAAGAATGTTTCTTTCAAAACAGGTTGTAACATTTTGATTACTGTTTTATACTAAAACTGAATTCAAAGATGAAAAGCTATTTGTGTTTTGTGTTTGATGTAGCTGTAACACGTTATTTGACAGTCCACGATACAAAAAGAGGCAACTGAAAAAGCTGCTCATTATAAGAATGGTCTTGGCAACAGATGTTGTATTTAACATGTATGTTTGAAGTACAACAAAAAAACACTTTTTTCAAACCACTTAACAACAAAAAGAGCTGGAACACAGCAACAGCTTGTTTTCTTTTTTTGTGGCTGTTTTTTTGTTTTTCCCACACCAATATATTGCACCAATATAAGCACTGCATTCTTTATCATTAAAATGTATTATTAATTAAATTCCTTTAAGTACATGTAAAGTGTAGCTTTATTGAGCGTTGAATGTAAAAATGAAAAAACAAAAAACAAACAAACTAAGCGCCTTGAGGCGACTTTTGTTGTGATTTGGCGCTATATAAATAAAATTGAATTGAATTGAATTGAATTGAAACTATTAAACAATGAGACTTAAACTACAATTGCAAAGAAACAAATGCTTTTGAGCAGTTTAAATCCCAGCATGACCCAACTCCTCTATCTACAGTACTTCCCTCCTACACAATCTGCTGTCCGGTAACTGTTGTCTTTCCACAGCATAAAAGTCTGTTAGTAGTACTTGTCTGACATGCAGCACGAGTAAGTTCAGTCTCTCTTATATTGCAGAGGTTTTATTGTTGAATATATAACATCTTGATAAATATACCCTCTATGACCTAATGTTGCTCCAAAGCAGCTGACTTGTCTGACTGCTTGAGATACTTATGTACCTCATTCTCTGTTGTGGAGCTGGACATTTTTGCTTTCTCAAAAGAACAAAAAATCCTCATTGTCTTCTGGCTCACTTCCCACAGCTGATGACTTTTCAACAGCGCTGCCAACACCAGAAGACCCAGCGTCTAGAGGACAAGACGTTATTCGTTTTATGAGTTCCCACTCATTAACAGAAGCCACCACAATTTGAACATGGGACGGTGCATGCCAATATCTCTCTGGAAAAAGCAATGGCATTATTGCTGTGAGCACATGTAGCTGCACTACCAGTCAAAAGTTTAGACACACCTTCTCATTTAATGGTTTTTCTTTATTTTCATGACTATTTACATTGTAGATTCTCACTAAAAGCATCAAAACTATGAATGAACAAATATGGAATTATGTAGTAAACAAAAAAGGGTGAAATATTTTAGATTCTTCAAAATAGACACACTTTGCTTTGATTATTGCTTTGCACACTCTTGGCATTCTTTTGATGAGCTCCATGGGGTCGTCACCTGAAATGATTTTCCAACAGTCTTGAAGGAGTTTCCAGAGATGTTGAGCACTTGTTGGCCCCTTTGGCTTCACTCTGTGGTCCATCTCATCCCAAACCATCACAACTGGGTTTAGGTCAGGTGACTGTGGAGGCCAGGCCATCTGGCGCAGCACTCAATCATTCACCTTCTTGGTCAAATAGTCCTTACACAGCCTGGAGGTGTGTTTGGGGTCATTCTCTTGTTGAAAAATAAATGAGGGTCCAACTAAACGTAAAACGGATGGCATGGCATGTCACTGCAGGCTGCTGTGGTAGCCATGCTGGTGCAGTGTGCCTTCAATTTTGAAAAAATCAGCTGCAGTGTCACCTGCAAAGCACCCCCACACCATCACATCTCCTCTTCCATGCTTTATGGTGGGAACCATGCATATAGAGACCATCTGTTCATCTTTTCTGCATCGCAAAAAACACAAATTTCAAATTTGGACTCATTAGACCAAAGCAAAGATTTCCACTGCTCTAATCTCCGTTCCTTGTGATTTTTGGCCCAAACAAATCTCTGCTGCTTGTTGCTTTTAGTATACCAGTGTAGCGGTTTCGTACCAGGTATTTGACCATAAAGGCCTGATTCACCTGAGTCTCCTCTGTTGATGTAGAGATGTGTCTGCTACTGGAACTCTGTGTGGCATTTATCTGGGCTCTAATCTGAGGTGCTGTCAACTGGGTCCTGGATGATCTGATATCGTCGTGTTGGTGTTGTTCCCAGATCATCATGAAAATGTTGTTCCAGGTTCAACATTGCAAGTGACCAATCACATTATTGTGACGTTATTCTTTTGCGCACCAACCCATTCGTGCATTTATGAAATTCCAATGTTGCAAGGACAATATCAATTCTGCTTAGCGTTTATTAAAGGGTCAGGGTTAGGGTCCGTTGACCGGCGGACAAAGCCGTTTTCTCGCAGCTTAAGTACAGTTTTTTGTTTTACGCCGGTTTTTCCCGAAGTCGCAAAAGTATGACATCACAACATTCTGATTGGTCACTTGCAATGTTGATCCTGGAACAACCTTTAATATGATGATCTGGGAAGAACACCAACACGAGGATATCAGATCGTGCAGGGGTCCTCATGTGGGCCAGTTGCGTTGTAGCATTTGATGGTTTTTGCGACTGCATAAGGCCAAGGGTTGGTTACTTTCAGGAGTTATTTATCATGTTTTCTTTGCTACATAAGTCCTTATATCTTGCTTTATTTGTTTGTATGTATCTGCAATGTAGAAAGTAGTAAAAATAAAGAAAAAAACATTAAATCAGAAGGTGTGTCTGACCTTTTGACGGGTGGTGTATACCTATGGCAAATTTTCCCAAAAAAACTTTGTTTGTAAAATTACTCAGAATTCTCAGAATTTAAAAGAACCAATAACAGTATTCCTCGTGGGGAAAGTTGTTGGAGAGAGGTTTCAAGACGTTGCTTGGAGATGGTCATAGACCACAGGAAACTGGTTTCAGTGAGGCTTATTATCATTTCATTGTCATTTTATTCAAAGCTGTACCTGGTCACAGATTGAATAACACATGTCAGCATTGCCTTCACTGACAACAGCAGTATCTGAGGAGCAACGGGTCCATGAGTTCGCACTATAAATGGCAAACTGCTTATTTACGCTATCAATGGCATCTTTTAAATCAGAAGGTTTATATTCAGTGAAGGTTTTAACAAAGTTGGTGGAAAAATCATTATATTTGCCTTAAAATTAAATTTGGTCTGAATTTGGTTTATACATATCATGTTTTTGGAACCCTCATATTCGTTCAGTATTTCAAGTACAGCTCTCCCCAGCATCCAAGCTTGTTTCAGTGACATACGATTCTCATGAAGCCCTTGTGATGCTGTCAGTATGCCTGCATTTGTGCACTCTGTTTGAATGCTTTGTAGTGTGTCAATCATACTCTCTTTCATTCTGGAGTATCCGTTGTAAATGCATTGCATCAGGGTTTCCTACACAGCAGGATCTTTCCCCCCACTGATTCCCTCAAATATTTTGAGGAAAAAGGCATACTGTACTGTTGAAAAAGATTGCACATCTTAAAGTATTGCTGCTAGCTTTTGAGCAGGAGGTCCACATGATGCTTTTCTTAAATCCACTAGATTAGTGTTCACTGAACCTGATAAATCTAACGACACAAAGAATACTATTAAATGCCAAAAAAAGGAATTAATTAAATAATTTATGGTGACGTTAAAAGCATAAACAAAAAACATTACATAGAACCTGTTTTAAAAAGATAAAGGTCATCATTTCGAGTGTCCTTTGTCTATATATAGCATATTGCACCAGCTGAAGGTTACATGTAAAAGCTTTCATGAAATTAAAGTTAAATAAATGTTATGTCAATGTATGATTGAACAGAATGGACTGTTTTCTTTTTAATAAATTGCTATAAGTTTCTATACTAGTTTATAAAACAGAAGATTAATTCTGTAAAAAAAACTGCTTAAAATAGATTATCTAGTTACTCACAGTAAGTTATGGAACAACAGAAACGACTTAGTACATTAAACCATCTGTGAGATGAGACAGATCGCTGACTAGATATAGAAGAAGAGATGAATAGGTAACAAAATTACCTGAAATATTTATAACCTCTGTCTCTTTCATCATTGCCTCTCTCATAAGCCATTAAAGAGTCCTTTTGGGACCTCTTAATTGAGTTCCTTTTTGGAACAGAATATGAAAGGCTTCTTTCTCCTCTCCCCACCCCTTTTCAACTAAAGAATGGGGTGATTAAAATACACAGAATGGAAGTTCTAGTACAAAAGTTCATTGCAATCAGGGGTGCAATTTCAGTATTGATTCAGAAGTCTGTAGAACATTTAGTGGACACAATTATTAAAGACTGACAACGGCAGTTTTACACACACTGTTGTCCTGACTTAACTTTCAGTAGCCAGCAGTGAGGACAAAATATTGTTCATACTATTAGTCTGAATATGGCCAGTATTGTGACTTTTATACTGCAATTATGTCAGCTAAAATTGCACTTAAACATAACCAATTCCCAAAATAAACTATTTTTTTCATGCACAATGGTGGCGACTAACCATATTTCTTTTCCCTTTATTAAATGTATGAGGGTTGCAAAATGTTCCTCGGGCTTAGTGCTGTGTTTGTGGAACCTGTGAGGAGGCACTGTATTTAAGGATAACTTTAATTTCATGACAAATCTTGCCATACAGTATGTATGTTAATCTATATTAGTTGATTTTCCGTGGACACTTGTGGTCGAAATATTGCCATTCTGGTTTTCAAAATGAGGTTGAGGTTTGTCTTTGACTCTATTTGACTTATGAAATGTCAAAAATAACTTCACATATTCAACACAAAAGTTCTGCATGACTTAAATCTCCATAACAGACCTGAAACTGATTATTTGCTTATGACTGATGAAGAGCAGCAAATAGCATTGCCTTTTTTTAAAGAGGAGATTAAGAGCTGCAGCCTTGAAAGCAATCATTTGACTGATTTATCACTTCTCTCTCTTCCATCTACAAATGCCGAGCAGATGGTCTGGCATCCCCCAAAATTATACCGCTAACAAATGCAAGTAGTGTGGTGAACGTGACCTATGTAGCAGACGCTGTGTTCTTGTACCTTTTTGAACGAACAGAGATGTCCAAGGAATTGTACTGAAGATCAAAATGATTGTGTGATAAGTGAGGACATGCATATGTGCAGGGATTGGGGAGGGGAGAGAGTTTGGATTTAAAGAAATGAGGAGCAGGATTATTTTTCCCAACTTTGATGAAATTAAAGAAAGAAAAAAATCTTTGCGGGTGTGATTAATTGTTTTACACGAATAAGGGAAAACAAAATCATTTATATTCCTGGAGGTCAGTAAAGACACTTTTATGAAAACATGCATTTCTCTTTCTGTGCAGCATTTGGGAATAGAAAAAAAAACTGTTATCACAGGACTCCAGTATGTTTGGATGTAAACCATAAAAAGGCACTGAATGATGCTCTGTTGTCTGGAGCATCAGCAAATGCATCCATCCATCTGAGTGGATGTGTCTGAGGACAATCCCACAGTGGGTTTTCTTGTGCAGGAAAGTGTATGGGTGATACAACAAAATGAGAGCCCCAAATCTCCACAGATCTCATTAGACTGGTCATAACATTGCAACAATAGTAGAAGGAATATTCATCTGACTTGTGTTTTTTTTTTTCTTTTCCCCACTGCGCAGTCCCAAAGCCTTACCATCAGCTCTCTTGCACCATCACTAGCTTTGGGTTAAAGCTGCAGACAGCGCACAGCTGACTGTGGTTTTCTGCTGACATGTTTGCAGACTGACTATTCCACAGCCATCATTAGTCTTTTTCTTTTCTTTTCCTGGCATTTATTACAGGGAACATGGACATTAGCGAGGGGATCTAAAAGATGCTGAATAATTACTGTCCTGTTTTGGATTTAAGGAAGGAGAAGGGGAAAAAAACTTAGTGAGGTTTAGATATTTTTAATGGTGTGAGTTCATGCAATTTTTTTTGTTTGTTTGGTTTTTTATGGAATAAAGCACCGGAGGTTAAACTTTGATCACAAACAAGCAGATAATTGTTAAACATTGCTAACCTTGATCAGAGCTGAAGCCTGCACACCCGGTGGGAAAAATTCATACATCAGCAAAGCAAGTTAATGCTGTTATTGCATGGTAGTGCACATTTCAAGAAAAACAAAAAAATATATATAATATTTGTGCTGCTGTTTGCCGGCATTGATAATACTCCGCTGTGTATTCTCCATATTAATGAACCTTTCTATCACACTAAAACAGATTATCTCAGCTCTGAATTTATTACAGACACCAGTGTAAAGGCAGCATAATGGCAGGGTAATTATTAGCTGTGAATTGAAATATAGATTCACATCATCACTATGTAAAATTGTCAGCAACAATGTGCACTGTCTGTGGGGAAATGATATTGGTTTCTTTGGCTGTGTTTCTTTTGGTGTCTCAATTACGTCTTACGTTTTTTTTAAACTGTAACTTCTCATGGAAATGAACAAAATGGGAAGTAAATGCATTTTTTAAATCACTTCTGCCATTGCTTTGCCTGAATTTGGTGTCTTGATTTAATATAAAATAATGATGGCCCAGACAGTTCTATGATTTATGGCATCATATTCATGGTTCAAAATAGGAAGGATAATTCACTCTAGACTACATCCACAGAAATGGCCCCTGGAGCTAAATGCTAATATCAGCATGCTAAGATTTTTAACATGTTAATATTAAGGGGGTGGCACAGCAGTGCACTGTCGCCTCACAGTAACATGTTCAGCTGGGGACCTCTATATGATGAACATTTTCCAAATTACAGGCCCTCAGAGTGTGTCAAAATTTCGAGTTTTTATGTCTCTCTATTTTTCTAGCATTTTGGAGATTGTGTAAATTCTTAACAAAGGAGAGCCATATTAAAGTTTCAAGAGGAGAAAAAACACATTTAGGTGCTATTAAAGTGCATAACAAAATCAAATTTACACCCATGCCAAGTGTCACAATCTAAAAGTCATTCTAAACTTTCTCACTGTTCAGACTGTTCATTTGTTTTCTTTGTGCTCTATAACAGCCGCTGAACATAAATATCATGTTTGTGTCTGTTTCATTAGTAAAACTGCACAGACCTACCCATATGGAAAAGAAATAGTAAAAACGTATATGATTTACTCATGAAATTGGCCACTTTCTCATTACTTTCATATATTTTTTTAGTAAGTATCCAAAACATACAAGTTTCATTATATAATTTTTCAAGGGATCTTATATCTGTTTTCACTCTTGTATGCTTTTCATACAAGTTTCACAAAAGACAGATACAAACTTTATAAGATTTATATTTATTTTCCATATGGGTAATTTACCAGACTAACAGAAACAAACATTGGTACTGTGGATGTTTATCTGTTTTTGATATTGTAATTCACTGGCGTGCAAACTTTTAGGGGTCATCACCATATGGCTTGGTGGCTAGACAAAACACATTATACCATATGAATGGTTTTCTTTTGAACCTACTTTTGATAAAAGGCTCATTTCAGCAGTCTATCCAGCAATTATTGGGATATTCTACCTAAAGTCAAATTAATGGTCAACTGTGGCACCCAAGGAATAGTCAGGACATCATATAAGCCAATGCAATTCACACTCAGATGATCACAAATGGTATACTATCAATTTATTCAATAGTTTTTGAATAGACAATAAACTAGAATTGCCATCCATAGCTCAAAATGTCTCTTTATCACTTCAAGATTTGTTCTTCGAATTTCTAAATCTGAAATAATATTATTTACAAAAAATAGAGGCTTATTATAATGTGCTATATTGATGTTGTTTCCTACTTTCATGGTAAAATTGATTAGTTATGACTTGAGACTCATTTGGCTGCTCCCATGCTGTCATTGTGAATGAAAATGAAAGTGCTTTCAAAGAAAATGTCTCTCTTATCTACATAAAGATGAATTTGAGTTCATGTAATGATCCATATGTTGTACGCTAAATGAGGTCTTGAACATTCTGATGATTATGGAGTAAGCACATCAAATCTCAATTTCAAAGGTACACAATCATGATATAAAGAATCATAAGTGAGAACCCCAGTGTTTCCCTTATGTCAGACACAACAGGAGAACATGCTTGGTGTGCTTTGAGGTTAGCTACTTCTTACACAATCAATAACCCCTCAAAAAGAGACTAAGTGTAGCTCTTCCCCTAGCCTGCCCTGAAACACTCCTTTCATTTCTTCATTCAAAACCATCCACTGAACCTTCAACCCACAAGCAAGAAGCCCCTTGACCTCACGGAGACTCCACCTTTGCTCCTGCCAAGGACTTGCCAACCTGCTGTGCATCACAACATGGTGAGCTTGGGAATCTAGCTGACTGGAGAGGGAGCCAGGCTCCAAGCAGCATCTAATGGATATGTGATGGCCTGGAGCTTGCCTGGATAAATACACACTTGTGCAATTACAGAGGCTGGAGTCTTGGCATGAAGTGCCCATTTGGTACCACAGTAATCTGGAGGCCGATTGGCTTCCGCCTCTTCTCCTGCCTTGTAAGTCTGGTATGTATCTGAAAAGGTCAGAAGAAAATAGCTTTAGCTAGGGTTCCTTTTTCTTCTTGTGATATGTGGGAGGGTTGGATAATGTGAACAATTTTGTGTCAAACCTTAACCTTAAGTGAAATGTAATTTCAAAGCAGACTGAATGACTACAAGACTGAAACTGTCCAAAGTTGAGCCACTACAAATATGTTCCAGACTGCCTGAAACTGATAGTTTGTTCATTTGAATTCTAAAGTAAATAGGGGACATGCAATCTCAAATATTGTGGTATTGTGGTAACTAAACAGCAAATATATATATACATATTTCTGCTAACACCAGACAACAGATTAACAAACCATTTTTAGTAAGACCCTAGTACACTTATTTGGTTCAACGCCTCGTATAAGTCAGCGCTGTATCTGTTAAATAATTCTCAAATAACAGTGTTCCACATCACTGATTTATGCTCAGCAGCGACGCGCTATTTTAAAAAATCCAGTGTAGTAAGCAGGCCAAAACGGTCTCAACATGGTAAGAAGGGAGGCATTTTTAAATGATTAGCAGCCTAGGTACATAACTGCTCGTCCTGAACCTCAGTTCAGAACTACCAGTTATGGAAGACCTTGTGTCTTCCAGCAGTATAGGGTCACAGAAAAGCATTATACACTGTTTAATTATGTTTATTTGCTAACAATAAGATTATCATGTAAGCCATTTAATAAAAATATCTTTCATGTACTAGCTGACCTAACAGTGCTTGAATTTCATATGGCATTTTCTGCCATGGCTGTGTTCAGCTCATTGTTTGGCAAAGCTTAAGGCTCACTTGGTTACCATTCTGTGAATAACATGGGAGCTTTATGAGGATTATGCCAAAGCTTCATGGCTCAAATTGGTTTTAGGATGGAGAATGCAGGCACAAAGTGTAGACTACTGTCATTTTCATGAGCCTCCGTGAATGTCACATGCTGGCGAGTTTGGCACAAAGTGTGTGAGGAGTGAAGACAAATGAAAACTGGCCATGATCTCAAATACCATCAGAAGAACGTTGACAGAAGTGGCAAAAGGGCAAAATCTGACACACATTGGTTTCCATTGGGGAAAGGAAACACACACACACAGACACACACACACACACAGGCACACATAGAAACTACTGTTACTATTTGAAACAGCAGTCGCTGGAGATATGACACTGTTGCTCTGAACTGCAGGCATTTGCAGTTTGCAGTAATTTCTCACCACTGACTTTCTACTTTTTCTACCTGCCAGTCATCTGAAGCTCTTTAAAAACCTGCTTCTTGTCCTTGTCTTTCCTTCAGTCCCCCTCCCTAGATCTGCTCTGAAGGGGTCACTGCAGTTAGAGGGAAAACAGACCCAGAAGTGGATTTTCAATTGGATTGTCAGAAGCTGGCTGTTTTAATAAATCCTTCACCATAAAAGGGCACGGTACCTTTTGTGAAGTGGCTTCACCCATGACGCTCAGCTTGGGCGCTCACCAGTGAACCCTGTCTGCCAGAACCAGCTTCCCCAAGATAAAAAGCACCTGACAAGTATTCACTGGATGGGAGAGACTTTACTCAGAATAAATAAATGACAGAGTATAAATGAATGAATCATTATACCACTGAATGAACGATGAAACCGGATTTAGATAATAACACTGCAGCTGTGATGGAAACAAACATGGCTGGTTTAAAAATCAGAGTGATGCAAGTAAAGTGAAAGGTGAATATTTTCCCTCTGAATTTTGTCTTTCTTACTTTGTAAAAGTTTTCTCCCAACCATTTGTAATAATTCATTTAACTCTTTATCTAAGAGTTTAACTAATTACATGAATAATAAGAAATCATATTTCTGTCACACACGTGAAACTGGTGATGTGTTTTTTTGTAGATGAAATCATGTAGCATGTGTTTTTAATGAACTCCAGTATTGAGTCTCTTTTAACTCTTTTCACCCTTGGTTGTACAAGTACCACAACAAGGCTGAATCTGTTATTGAAATTCACCCGTTTTGAAGGTTGCAGAGCATGACATATTCACTGAAGAGGAAGCTTACTACTGCTGTGATTAAAATGGATATAGCATTGTTGTTGCCCATCAAGTTCAATAACATACTGGTAACTGCCAGTGAGTTGAATTGTGTCCATGGAATGTGTGTGGTTTTGCTTTTATTACAGCTTTTGTGTGAGAATGAGCAGAGCTAATGGAAAGGACACTGATGAATCCATGACAACTCCTTGCAAATGAAAAAAAAATGCTAAAAAAGATGCTAAATGTTTCTGTCATGGTCCCCAAGTTTCTCTTGCGCTGCCCTTTTCTTTCTCTCTCTCTCCTTTGCTTTTCTCTTTCTTTCTCTCCTGTTATTTGCGTGTGTGTACTTTTCTTAAGAGGTGGCTCCTCCTGTGGTCTCTGAATTCCTGTTATCTACTCACCTGTAAAAGATCACCTGATCAGACTCGCCTTGACTCAAACTCAGTCATCGCCAGATTGTTGCGTCAACTAAGTACGCACTCGGCCTCCTGTTATGATTCTTCTCTGTTCCTCTTCTCCTTGAAATAACCAGCCTTTCTGTTATATAGCCCTGTGCACTGTATTGTGTATGTGTGTGTGTGTGTGTGTGTGCCCTTATAAAAAGTCTGCAATACCTTCACCACTTCTACCGCATTACTGACTGCATTATCTCTCTATTTAGTCACTTACCTGTAAATAAACTTGTTTAACCTTCCGAGTGCTCTGAGAGTGGGTCTATCATTCTGTCTGTCCATGACAGAACAATCTGGCCAGCATGAGCACAGCAAGCACCAATCCAGGCCAGCAGCCCCCCCCTCCCACAAGAACAACTGCTAGAGGAGCCTGTGCAGGAATTCCATCATCCTACCATTAATCAAGACTGTCC
Organism: Neolamprologus multifasciatus; assembly: GCF_963576455.1. Lineage (NCBI taxonomy): Eukaryota > Metazoa > Chordata > Actinopteri > Cichliformes > Cichlidae > Neolamprologus > Neolamprologus multifasciatus. The sequence goes on along the minus strand of NC_140439.1, from coordinate 34,911,414 downwards.
GCTTCAAAAGCTGTTAGAAATTAGCAGTTGTGATTTGGACAAGTTCAAAGCCTGATCTCTCTCTCTCCAGTTCATTGTTGAGAGGTCAAGGCCTACAACTTTGAGGTTTGTGCGGTGCTCTCGGAAGTGGTAAATACCAAGGCATCCCTTTACCTTCTTTTTCTGATGTTTAGCCCCTGCAGAATGTAACTTTGATGTGGGGGACTGGGAACAGCTAGCAGTCAACCTGGCTGTAGAGGAACAGAGGCTCTGGCACAAGGGAGCACAATGTCCTTGCTGGTTTGGACAGATCCCAAAAACCTGACTTACATTCAAACTGCTTAGCGCATACATGCACATAAAGCCACACGGTCCTTGTTTTTTCGCTTAAACTCCATTTCTTACCACCCAGACTCCCGTAACACCAAGCTGGACACCCTCTCTTGCCAGTTCCCTTCCCCAGATGCCCCAACCGAAGAAGAGCCCACCCTCCCTGCATCTTTAATTGTCAATTCCCTTATCTGGGAGATTGAATTGCTCAGCCATATGGTACAGCAGAATGAGCTTGATCCAGGAGGTGGCCCACGTAATTGTTTGTTTGTTCCTTTATTGGTTTAGTCTAAGGCAGTGGTCCCCAACTTTTTTTGCACCGGTTTATGTCCGACAGTATTTTCACGGACCAGCCTTTAAGGTATCACGGATAAATACAATAACGCCAAAAACATTGCCTTATACAAAATAACATTAAACCATTGTTTGATTATTGGCATACTTTTGAAACACCTGATTACGAACCTCATGGCCTACATTCTTAGTAATGCAGCAGGTTTAGTTGAGTTAGCTTAATACATTTAATTCAATTTTAATTCAATTCAATTTTATTTATATAGCGCCAAATCACAACAGCAGTCGCCTCAAGGCGCCTTATATTGTACAGTAGATCGTACAATAATATATACAGAGAAAAACCCAACAATCATATGACCCCCGACAGTGGAAAGGAAAAACTCCCTTTCAACAGGAAGAAACCTCCGGCAGAACCAAACTCAGAGAGGGGCGGGGCCATCTGCTGCGACCGGTTGGGGTGAAAGCATAATAGCTCAGAAACTTAGCAAGGCTGAAAAATCACATATCAATTAAGGGCTCAGCTGCTGAATGTGTCAAAGTACACACTCTACAATAACTTAAATGTATGTCACCCTGTAATTCAAAGCCTAAAAACTAAATGGTGTGCTTTGTGAAAATAGGACTTTTAATGAGGTTAAAGTGTTTTGAAAGGGCAGAATATCTTCTACAGTTAGAGAAAAAAAAACATCTGAGTTGACTTAACCTGCATTTTACTTATAGAATTTAGAAATACTCCAACAGATTGATGTTGCAGTGTTCTCACTTTCGGCTGTAGAATTGCACCATATTTCTTAAAATGGGCTACATTATCAAGTCAAGTTATATTGATTTATTTAGATTTTACATACCTAACAAGTTTTCAGTATAAACATTGGTGGCCATCCCTTTCTGATGAAAGACAATATGCAAACATTTAATTGAATCTAATGTAAGGGTTCAGCAGAATGAACTAGACAACTAAAGTGCCAAGGTAAAGCATGTTTGCATGAGCTCTCCGCCACAAAGAGAAAAGCACTCTGGAGATGCTGAAATAATACAAAGACTCTTGCAGTAGTAGATATCCATTGCAGCACCGGGCAAACAAAGGCAGAACACATGTCTGGTAAATGGTATGGTATTGAATGATTATAGCAAGTAAAACTTGTTTCAGCACTAGTGTTTACCTGATAATTGAAAGTGCATGTACAATGTAATTCTTTTCAAGGACTTGAGCAATGATCTAATGTACCCAAACCTTTATTATTCTATCTTTTATTATTCAGTTGGACGTGACACTGAAGTTCACCTACAGAAATGTAAGTTCTGCAGAATAGGGATGGGTACCGGTATCCGGTGCTATTATGGCACCGGTTCTGACATAAACGGTAGTAACCAGGCCGAAAAGCAGCTCACATTTCAGTGCTTTTTTTCCTGAGATGTCATACACTTTGGATTCTAGCCAATCATTTTACCTTTGCAAGCGTAGTAGGCCCAGGTACGTCCGTTCCTTTAGAGCAGAGCTACAGATTAAAAATGCCCAAAGCGAAGCGGTCAAAAGTCTGGCTGTACTTCACTGCAAAAGCAGGCTGCAACAAGTGCTTTAAGCTGATACTGTGCAAAGGAGGTAACTCCTCGAATCTGATGAAACACCTGGCGACGTATAGCATTTTGTTAAAAGCCGAGAAATGCACCGTATTTGATAGCTTGCTGCGAGACCTCACATCGTGCACATCTACTGTGGGTGGGTTGCCTGTTATCGGACCCGGAGTTAGCAACATCCAGTGTAGCAGAAATGATGATGATGATGATGCAGCAGCAACCGTTCTTCTCTGCGTGAGTAGCTTAATGTTGTTCGTGTGTAATTTCCGTTGAGTAGGCTAACCACATGCATTATTACATTAATGCATTTAAGGTGAACTAGCAAACACCGTCGTAGTTACATGCAGCTGTCTCCTTGTCTGATGGCAGATACTCCCTTCACCCTGGCCAAAAAGGCTAAAATGACCAAAGAAAAAGTGGGAAACAGCTAAACATGAGAGGTTTTTGGACAAAGTTTGTGTTTTTTCCATTGATTAAGCACTGCTTCCAGCCAAGAGTGATACCATATATGCCCTATAGCTGCAGAAATGGCTAACATTGTTATCTTTTTACAAAAAAACAGCTAAACATAAGAAGCTTTTGGACAAAATGTGTGTTCTCCATTCTTTAAGCACCTGTTCGAGCACCGTTTAAGCACCGGCACCGTTTGGTACTGGTATCGGATAAAACCTAAACGATACCCATCCCTACTGCAGAAACAGTTACCTGACTTTGTCAAGTACCACTAGCAATCTTTATATCTACATGGCATTGGTATCATTTGACTAAATAAAACTTTTAGCCTGATAAGTTAACCATATATTCTATTTTGGAAAACATTACTTGGAAATGTGGAAGTCTTCCACGAGTCACATACATAGGTTATCTACCCATAATAAACTCTTAAATTTAAATTAGACTCTTGGCCTCAAGAAATCATGATGCAATGATCGACTCATTTATGCAGCCACAGCAACTCCCAGCCTGTCGAGTCCTAAATAATTTGACATGGGCAGTAGGAAGTAAGATTACTTTGTACCGGCATGTATTTCTCTTATCTTTATGGTGCAGTTTGGAGATAAGAAGTGATCATCCATGCTGGCACTGTGTACTCACGCTGCATGAGATGCATACAATTATGCAAATGCTGTTGAAAGTCATAAAGCCCCGTTCAAGCCTGAGAATCCTCCCCCATCTCTCCTGTTCTCCACTCTCCAGGCTGCGGAGAAAACCCACAGTTTTGGATGGCAGAAAAGACGGTGCTTGTGCAGCAGGCGTGCATTTGTAATAAGAGACACGCCGGGAAAGAATGCAAGCTGCGAAAATATTTCAAAAGTAGGAACAGGGCGAAATAGAAGCTTTCCGACAGAGTTGTGTCTGTTCTGTCAACCGCAGTGCATCTATATTTTCATCAACATACAGAGTGTCGGTCAAAGCTCTCAGCTGGCTGATCACAGGTTTGCTGTGGTCAAGTATCAACACAGTTAAGGGCCTTACAGTGTGTTGGTGTTGCAATTACCCAAGTAGTGTGAACAAGCACCCTCAAACACAGTTTTCCTGTCGAGGAAATTCAAGGTATGAAAAAACTTCACCAGATCATTTAACAGTACAACAATATTATTACTCGCCTTTCAATTTTACATCACATTAAAACATTTAAGACACATGGTGTTCATGCACCATACTAAAATCAATACCGTCTGAGCAAGTGAAGATATTTAGCTGCTTCTGAGAGCAAAGGTTTCTTTACCAAAACTGATAAATATACATGAATAATTCATATTAAAGCTGGGTGGATTACATCACAGTCACTGTCAATGATAATCAGATCACACTGATAAGATAATTTGTATGGTTCCCACAACACAAGGGCAAAGAGGATAATCATACTTTTAGATGAGCTGAGACAATACGTAATATAATGAGCATGATGTGGAAACCCTTCAGTACAGTGCTGCTCTTTGCCCGGCATCAAGACATCGAGAATGGATAAGATAATTATCAGACTGCTTTGGCGTGTTCTACATTAGCTGTGCAGAGTGATTATAGGAACCAACTGAATTACGAGACTGATTTCTGAACCATTACGGTGGCGGTTATCACAGACTGATGGTAATAAGGAAGCCAGACTTTGGATGATAGAGGGGAGTTATGAGGGTGGCGAAAGTAGAATATGGGAAGCTTGATTCGGAAACTGACATGACTTGATTAGAAAGGATATTTGGCACGCAGACTAGGGATCAGCCCATGTATCATATGTTTTTTGTATAGAAACGTAGTGTTTTTGTTTTCATTATTATGACTGAGTATGAATTTTGAATAAGTCCGTTTTGATGTAAAGCATTGGTAAATACACAATCAAATTAAATGAAGGAAAAATCTTTAACAACAAACACTAATGGAACATAAGACCCTCAAACTAAACTTGAATCCGGTGTTGCTGAAGATTTTTTTTTCTTGTTTCTATAATATTGTTTTACCTTACAATACAAGTGCTCCGACATCAACTATTTGAAATTTATCCAAATACATCTGTTGCAGAAGATGCCAGAGATAACGAAGTCAAACTATCTGCTGAAAAACAAAATAAAAACAAAACAAAACAACTCGCATGGCCTCTGCAAAAAAGACGTTAATGTTAGGTGGCGTTTAATTTTAAGGTTATACAGCCTTTTTGCCACAAGAAACTTTCGTGGTATTATATATATTTCACTGATATTGGTATCGGATCATTACTCACATAGTAGGATCAATACTTTCTATCCTCAAAGTTCAGAATAAGGCCATTGAATTGTGTTTGTTGTTTTTTTTTAGAAATAAAAAAAATCAAACATACACTATGAAAAATGTCTGAACCTTTTCGTGTTGAGAGTCACATATGTATATTTTTATAGCCTATAGAACATTTAAACAACAGAATTTGACCCTAGGTGCTTAGGATTCTGGAGGTTTCTTCCTGTTAAAAGGGAGTTTTTCCTTCCTGCTTTCAACAAAGTGTTATCCCAAAGATAATTTTCTCTGTCTATATAAATAAAATTGAATTGAAAAATTGAATACCACAGGATTTGCGTTAAATAAGGATCAAATCATACCTAATGCCATGCGCTGCAACAATTAGACTTAAACTATCTGCACGTAAAGCTCAAGAAATGAGCAGCTCTGCACAATAATAACGATCAAACGAGACGTGATTTGTTTCAAGGACGTTATCTCTTTGTATTTGTTTGCTTCTGCTGCTGTTCCTGCCAGTAATCTCTGGAGAGCTGACAATGTTTTTGGATTGATGCGGACCATGTATGGAGCCCGGAGAATGCTCCAGGCAAGTGTCACTTCCCATTGGATGTTCCCAGTAACTATTATACATGTTTCAAAACAAACGACTATGTGCCGGGTCTGAGATGCTTTCATATCTTTGACCCCCATTTTAACTTCATGACTTTGACAAACTGAAAACAGCTTATGACTTGTGAGGAGGGTGATAAGGGAGAATATCTGATTAGAATAACAAACGTTTGACTGAAGTGATATCTAACTACTGGGGATGGCATCTTATTCATGAGTATGCATGTGTAATATTCTTAGTGGACAAGACGTGTTAAAGTAACTCCAAGATTTTGATTTTCTTTTCTGGATGTGTGCTTGTGAAGCACCTTTAATGAGGATCCTACACAATTAACTCTTACACTATGCCTAAATAAAATCTGGCGGTTTGCATGAAAAAACAAACAAACAAACAAACAAAAAACATTACAAATAACACATGCATAATAAATTCAAGAGGCAAAAAATGGCACTGCACTCTTTCTGAATTGTCATAAAGAATAGAAAGTTGTGTGAATAAAAGTTGTGCTTTGTTCTCTCCCACTGCAACTCCAGAGACATGTTTTCCCTCTCTCTGTGTCTGTGTAATTGCACTTCACTCTCAGATGCCTCTCAACATATTTGATACATTGACAAATCCCCCCTTTCAGTGTTCTCATCATGGCTATTCCCAGGAAATGTACAAGAAAGAGGAGGAGGCAGGCATGGAAGACAAGCAGAGAGAGGCCCGACTTCCCAGATGAGTTGTACCACATCGATTGACTAGTGAAATATATCTCATATCATCTAAAACCAGCTCAGGGCCATGATACCTCTTTAGGGAGAAAACAACTGCCAAGATGCGGCTGCTTTCGCTTCAACTGAGAAATTCAAACAATCACAGAAGATCTCATTATAGGTTGAAAGAGCGCAAAGGAAGGGTTGATTTCTTTGATTTAAAGGCAATTAAGAGACGTTTTAAAATTAATTGTTTATTTTACCATCAATGGAAATCTCTCTTTAAAAAAAACTAATCCCTCAGTTTCTCAGTGGATAGATGAGACGTAGGCCCAAGGACCAAACCTTTCACTCTATAGGACAATTTTCTGTTGCTATCTGTTGGACAATCAGTCCATTAAGTCCTATGTGTTTCCAGCTTTACTGGCAAAAACCCAGACTAAAGGCAATTTTTGCCAGGCCTTGTTCACTTTGTTCATCTTTGTCATGTTATTCTTTTAATGTTTATTATAGAACTGTTTATAGTGATATGGCAAAACAGGTGTTCATGAACATTTGTTGTTCTTCCTTGCAAGCTACATATTTTATATATATATATTAGGGGTGCAACGATACTCGTATCGATATTGAACCGTTCGATACAGTGCTTTCGGTTCGGTACGCATATGTATCGAACAATACAAAATTTTTAATTTATTTTATCAACTTTCCTTCTGACGATGCTGTCTGTGTTGAGCGCTCAGTGGATCTGCGCTCGACAGTGCAGCCTAGGCGGAGTAGTCGAACACAGATCCACTGAGCGCAGGGCAAGCTAGCGAGACAGAAGTTAAGCTCTCGTTGCAACATGGCAAATTTAACCTCCCCCACCCTCATTCAGATCTGGCCTTTGGAACTATTTTGGTTTTCATGTGACGTATGACCCTGAAGGTAAGCGCGTCATGGACAAAAGTAAAACAGTATGTCGGATGTGCCACGCAATGCTCAATTACATTGGTGGGAACTACTGCGTTAGCGCAGTTAGCTCGTTAACGTGTTGGCCGTCCTGCCCCACGCACGGGGCGATCTGCGGTAGCTCGTTAACGGAGATTTGCCGTGTTGTAGCGTTAACGTTATTTCAATGAGATTAACGCTGACAGCACTAGTGGGAACACAACGAATATGACTGCACATTTACCCCGACATCATCCTCGTGCAAAGACAAGTGGAAGCAGACAAAAACAACAAGCACGCATGCTACAAACTTTACCCGAGTCATTTAGACAGCCGTTAGCACATGATTCTCCTTATGGGGACCTGATATGTTTAATATGCTGCTGAGAATATAGCCCAGAAGAAGCGTATAGTATAGCTTTTATTTTGGAAAGAGCCATTTCTCTGTAATAAACTCTCTTTTCCAAAGATGAGTGATTTCTCCATCAGATAGATTTATTTATTTTTATTACTTTGTTGTTTCAGCAACATTAAATTTAAAAAATGTACTTTTGAGTTAAATATATATGTATAATTTTAATAAATGACAAATTAAAAAGCCATGAACATTTTTTTGTATCGAAAAAATATCGAACCGTGACACCAAAGTATCAAACCGAACCGAACCGTGAATTTTGTGTATTGTTGCACCCCTAATATATATACAGTGGGGCAAAAAAGTATTTAGTCAGCCACCGATTGTGCAAGTTCCCCCACTTAAAATGATGACAGAGGTCAGTAATTTGCACCAGAGGTACACTTCAACTGTGAGAGACAGAATGTGAAAAAAAAATCCATGAATTCACATGGTAGGATTTGTAAAGAATTTATTCGTAAATCAGGGTGGAAAATAAGTATTTGGTCAATAACAAAAATACAACTCAATACTTTGTAACATAACCTTTGTTGGCAATAACAGAGGTCAAACGTTTACTATAGGTCTTTACCAGGTTTGCACACACAGTAGCTGGTATTTTGGCCCAGTCCTCCATGCAGATCTTCTCAAGAGCAGTGATGTTTTGGGGCTGTCGCCGAGCAACACGGACTTTCAACTCCCGCCACAGATTTTCTATGGGGTTGAGGTCTGGAGACTGGCTAGGCCACTCCAGGACTTTCAAATGCTTCTTACGGAGCCACTCCTTTGTTGCCCGGGCGGTGTGTTTTGGATCATTGTCATGTTGGAAGACCCAGCCTCGTTTCATCTTCAAAGTTCTCACTGATGGAAGGAGGTTTTGGCTCAAAATCTCACGATACTTGGCCCCATTCATTCTGTCCTTAACACGGATCAGTCGTCCTGTCCCCTTGGCAGAAAAACAGCCCCATAGCATGATGTTTCCACCCCCATGCTTCACAGTAGGTATGGTGTTCTTGGGATGCAACTCAGTATTCTTCTTCCTCCAAACACGACGAGTTGAGTTTATACCAAAAAGTTCTACTTTGGTTTCATCTGACCACATGACATTCTCCCAATCCTCTGCTGTATCATCCATGTGCTCTCTGGCAAACTTCAGACGGGCCTGGACATGCACTGGCTTCAGCAGCGGAACACGTCTGGCACTGCGGGATTTGATTCCCTGCCGTTGTAGTGTGTTACTGATGGTGACCTTTGTTACTTTGGTCCCAGCTCTCTGCAGGTCATTCACCAGGTCCCCCGTGTGGTTCTGGGATCTTTGCTCACCGTTCTCATGATCATTTTGACCCCACGGGATGAGATCTTGCGTGGAGCCCCAGATCGAGGGAGATTATCAGTGGTCTTGTATGTCTTCCATTTTCTGATGATTGCTCCCACAGTTGATTTTTTCACACCAAGCTGCTTGCCTATTGTAGATTCACTCTTCCCAGTCTGGTGCAGGTCTACAATTCTTTTCCTGGTGTCCTTCGAAAGCTCTTTGGTCTTGGCCATGGCGGAGTTTGGAGTCTGACTGGTTGAGGCTGTGGACAGGTGTCTTTTATACAGATGATGAGGTCAAACAGGTGCCATTCATACAGGTAATGAGTGGGGGACAGAAAAGCTTCTTACAGAAGACGTTACAGGTCTGTGAGAGCCAGGGATTTTCCTTGTTTGAGGTGACCAAATGCTTATTTTCCACCCTGATTTACGAATAAATTCTTTACAAATCCTACCATGTGAATTCATGGATTTTTTTTTCACATTCTGTCTCTCACAGTTGAAGTGTACCTCTGGTGCAAATTACTGACCTCTGTCATCATTTTAAGTGGGGGAACTTGCACAATCGGTGGCTGACTAAATACTTTTTTGCCCCACTGTATATTATAAAGTAATCAGCTAGCACTATCAGTGTGTTGAATACATTTACAGATATGCATGACAACAATAGTCCTATGACCCACAAAGTCCAATGCACTGAAACTTGTTGAGCAAAATTTACAAACACACATATATGTAAATATATGCAGACTTGAGTGTTATAAAGATAATTCCCAAAAACTACATAGGTGTTGATGAGTTAGGGAACAGATATACAAACAATCAATATACTAAGATAATAGCCACATTATTTTACAATTCCATACATTTTCCTGCATGGCTTTCTCACCAAAATCCCTCTGAATATATTTTTTTTTTTTAATATTTGAGCTTCAAACATTTTTTCTTTGTTCTTCTGATTTTCCATCTCAAATAATGAGTTTAATGAGCAACGGTGAGTGCACTACATGTTGGCCTACTTTACTGGTGAAGGTTGTTGTAGCTGAATGCATTCTGAATAGAATCCTTCCAGCATCATTCAGGGCCAAACAAGCAATGAAGTCAACTCCTGATCTCTTCTTTTGTTATAGCATTCTATTTTAATATAATTTGCTATTAACTTGATAGAGCCCAGTTCTGTTTTATTGCAGTGTGGGATATTTCAAAGTACCGTATGTATTTTCTAACCGCTGGTCAAGTTAAAATAAAGGTTAACTATACTTGATTATGTTGGAAGTAAATGTTAAACCTGAATAAAGTAACAAATAGTTTGTTTATTTTTCCCCCACAGATGTGCATTTTCTTTAGATTCAAAGATTATTGTGGAAAGCCCATTTAGGTCACACTTAATTGTTAGTCTGCTGACATTAATGCCACTCAGTATTCATGAGGACAAGTACTCAGGCCTTAGTTGTCAGCAAAATTTGCTGAGATAAAAGAAACTCTCAAGAGCCATTAAAGCATGACATTCTCTAAAGAGTCAATATGTGACAGATTGATAAATGAACAAATTATTCAGCTTCATCCACACAGCACTGTTGTCATAGTTAACTATCAAAAATCAAAACATATCTATTTCATTCTACCAGCTGTCTATAACATCGCAGACAAAAGGGATATTCTAATTGGATGGTTATGTAGGCCAATATTAATCATAATTTTATTGTCAGGCTCAGCGGTGAACTGGGCAGAGCGGCCCTGTTTGGCCCAAGATGGAGAATGCAGAGGAGAAAAGACCAATTTCCTCTTAGTGAATAGAAAGTTCTCCAGAGCAGTTTGGAGCGATTTGTCATCAATCACACCACATTCCTCCTGAGCTGGGAATTGTGGTGGTGGTGGTGGTGGGGGGGGGAGTAAGACAGTGAGACAGAGAGAGGGTTGGGCCACTCTATTACCTGAGTGCACTTCAATGTGAATAATGATATATGACATAAAATCACTCAAGAGTTTCTTTAAAATGTTGCCAGCCGTGGATCTACACCTTCAGTCATGTGATGGCACATATTTAAGATTTAGGATGCCCCTGTGTAAAAACTGCAAAACATCACGCATTAGCTCAGCCTCTGGCTCATCAACAGAGCAGCAAAATGTTTCTCCTTATTATATATGAACAAATTTTCAAATATCTTTTCTCCTTTAAAGTGATTTAACATTACAGTCACGTCATCTGAACTGCCCCACATCATTACTTTTGACTTACATGATAATATCAAATATAATGTCATATCTATGATGCAATGTCAAGCAAATCTGCTCATTTGTCTATCTCACAAAAAATCTCCACAGTACTACTTTTGACATGTTTGCCATCAATATTTTATGAGTAAGCCCCTAGGATTTTTTGTCTGAACTTCACACTAGCTTTTTTCCCAAGCAGCCCAAGGTCAATTGCTCACTGATATCAAGGACCTTTTCTTGTTACCCACAACACTAAAATAAACTGCAAGAATAACACGCAGTGCAAAGAAGTTCTAGTTTCACAGTATTTGCAGAAAAATGGTAACTGTGACCATCTCTAAAATTATATATTGACCGGTTAATAACCTTGCACTGTGCTGTGAGGCTCACTCACAGTTCTTATGTAACTGAAACCATGTGTTAGTGCTCTGGATAACTCAGTGCACCGGCAGGTATTTTTTATCAATAATTTACTCATATATGGTGTATATATTTCAGGGTTAATATGGTAAGAAAACATGTACTGCATGTATTTTGCTAGTATCAGTGTTAAAATTAATTTAACAACTGTAAATATCAGAGCTACGTTGTGTTGAAGGTTTTTGGATCTGATCCAGACCTAGTAATCCTGTGTAGTAACATACAGTCCAGACTCCTGTCCGTGTATGCTGTGTATGCTGTATATGTATACTTCATATACTTCAGATGCCAATTAGTCAAACAATTCCAGAAAATAAAATAAAGTGAAATCATTCACCTGACACAGGTGTCATTATTGCATAGTTCTGCTGAGACAGTGTTGGCTTGAGCTGGGGTATATTTTTATTCATCCTAGAGGAAATTGACTGGAATGAAGAACAGTCAGGCCCAGCAATAAAAAGCTTGCAAAATGTCAGTTGTATGACTCGACTTGTATTTTGTAAGGAGGGTCTCAAAACTTGAATGTCTACTCTATGCTGAAACCAAGACATGCAAGAAGCAAGATATGATGGAAGGAGAACCAACATTTACCAAGTTGTGTTGTTGATACTTTGCAAATCTTGAAGATTTGAACAGTATGGTGTCTGACCTTGACACGTTCTTGTGTCAAGGTCAGGGGCGATTGTGGCTCAAGAGTTGGCAGTTCGTCTTGTAACCGAAAGGTTGCCGGTTCGAGCCCCGGCTCGGACAGTCTCGGTCGTTGTGTCCTTGGGCAAGACACTTCACCTACCGCCTACTGGTGATGGCCAGAGGGGCCGATGGCGCGATATGGCAGCCTCGCTTCTGTCAGTCTGCCCCAGGGCAGCTGTGGCTACAACTGTAGCTGCCTCCACCAGTGTTTGAATGTGAGAGTGAATGAATAGTGGAATTGTACAGTGCTTTGAGGGCCCTGAAAAGTGCTATATAAATAATAATAATAATAATAATTATTATTATTATTATTGTCTCACCTTGATACCTTGGTGTCTGACTGTGAGGTCAGATTAATGTTGGATACTTGTTACATGCAAGACTACTTCAAATGAGAACCAATTACATAGGGCTGTAGTGTGTTAACAGCAAGAGTTATATTTTACTCACAAGTCCTTTGGGGATTCTTCTCCATCAACTTTTTCGTACTGTTTTTCCTGCTTAATCTGTATGTTTGATGCTAATTGAACTAATTCAGACCTAATGAAGCTGACCTAATATTCAAACAAAGCTATCAGGTCTGAAAAAAAGTTTAAAAAAAAACATTAATCATAAAATAATTATAATGATGAAATAACCTAAAACTTCCCTACCAATTCTAAATATTGTAACAGATACTTTTTTAACTACAGCAACAAATAATCACTTTCTTTACTGCTTCATTGCAACTAAATAATCAATTTCTAATTGAATAGAAGCACATTTTGCTAATGAAAGTTATCATTGTGCACTTCTTTTTTTGTACTGGAGCGTCTTTATAAATAGCTGTTCCTCTGAAGAACTGCAGCATGTGTAAGAAGCTATGTGTACACCACAGACAGAGGTGGCTTGTAGTGAGGTGTGCAGCAGGTTAGCGTGATAGTTGGAAGTATAGTTACTGAATAAAGAAAATTACAGAAGATTGAGAACAGATGGGGAAACGTTGGTGAATCAGGATGTGCAGAGGATTAGTATCAGCAAAGTGAGCTATGAAGTTGATGAAAAGTAGACAGGCAGTAGGTCCAGATGACATACCTGTCAAAGAGACATGTCTCGGAGAGAAGGTAATAGTCTCTTTAACCAGACTGTAGCATTCAACACAATCGTGAAGAGTGAGGATACCTGAAGAATGGAGGTGTACTGGTACAGATACTGAAGAACAAAGGTGCTGTGCAAAGTTGAAATAACTACAGAGAAACAAATCTAATGAGACATAACATAAAGAGATAGGGAAAAGTTGTCGAAGTTAAGTTAAGGTTAAGAAGAGAGTTGATAATCAGTGAGCAGCAGTATGGCGTCGTGCAGCGAAGGACCACTACAGATGAAATATTTACTTTAAGAGCGTTGATGAAGGAGTATAGAGAAGGTCAGAAGAAACTTTGTGGATCTAGAGAAAGCATGTGCTAGGGTGACAAGGGAGGAATAATGGTTCTGCATAAGAAAGTCAAGAACATTAGAGAAATATATGAGGTCTGTGCAGGACATGTATGCATGCAGCAGGGCAATGGTGATGTGCTGTAGGAATGACAGAAGGGAGGTTTTCAGACAACATTGTGATCTCTAGTGAGACCAGTGGAAGAGAACCTGGGGAGGCGGAGGTATCTGGAGGGAAGATGAATGGAAATCAGTAGAAGTGAGACAGAATATGTGTGGAATGATAAGGAGACAAGTGGAACAGTGAAGATGCAAAGAACAAAGTAGGTAGTGATAGTGGATGAGTTTCAATACCTGGGATCAATCATCCAAAAGAAGTTGACGATGTTAAGATTTTCACTGTGTGTGACCCAGATGGATAAGAAATTAGTATATAAGATGGACAGCTCGGGCCAAGTAGTTTGGAGACCAGGTTAGGGAGTTAGAGGTTAGAGAGGATGAGATAGTTTGGACATGTAAAGAGCAGGGATATATTAAAGTCGGTTAAATATGCAGGAAGAGGAAGACCACCGAAAAGATTCATTGATGTAGTGCAGGGATATAGTGAGGGGATAAGCAGAGGGCTGGTGTGACGCTGGATGATGAGTGATAGGGTGAGATGATGGCTGAAGGGATACGAGAAAGCCTTAAGAGGTTGAGAAGTAAAAAGTATAGAGAAAATATGTTTCCTCTTCTTGACTTTTTAATACATTTCTTGCCCAACTGCTAGATGACCAAATAAATTGTAATATTAGACGAAGATAACTGAAGTAAATACAGTTTGCAGTTTTCAATGATGTCATTTATTAAGGTAAAATGGTATCCAAACCTAACCTGGCTTCAAAACTCTGCAATGTTGCAGAATTAAGACAATTTTGTTAAGAAGAGTGGGACAAACTTCTAAAGATGGATGGCACAACCAGTTATTATGGTTAGAGGGCAATTACTGTTACTGCTTGTGCAGGCATTTTGGAAAAAAGTTAACCCTATGATCCCCGAGTCTGGCAAAAAACTGTATATCGAGCAGCTGGTGTAATATCTTCTCGACATCATCTATTGTTGTGTTTTTTTTGTCTAATGCAAATGATGTGATAGCCATGTTGCTATAACGACCCATACACAGGTGGTACACGACTGAAACCAAGTCCAGTCCAGTCCAGTTGAGCTGAGTAAGTTCTAGTGAAAAAGAGGAAGGTTGGTGGTCTGAGCCCCCTTTTTTTATTGAACACATTGAATAAACACACGACTGACACCTCACAGTTCCATCTGAATGACAATTTCTCATACGAAATAGGAGCTGTACAATTGTGGCTCACTGAAGAAAGGAGCCACTTAGTCAAGTGGATATTGGGAATATAAAGCTCTTCATCATCCCCATGCTATATTACACTAAGGCCCCTAAACTCCCAGTACAGATCCCCAGAGAACAGTCCAAATGCCTCCTTTTCCACAGTCCCTTGACCACAATTATAATGGCAGCATTATACTGCGATGCATTCTGCAGCCCCATTCAGAACTGCTTTCAGTGCTACTTTCTGACCCTACAACTATTCAAAACACAGACAGCCTCTCATTTGTCTGTCATGAAACATTTTCTCAAAAATCAAAAGGATTAAATGGAAAGGACAGTTTCCATGTGAAGAAAGGCTTCCAAAATAAGTGCTCTGAGAGCCTTGAAATGTCCTTTGTCTCTATTTGTCGCTCTCTGCACCTGCCTCTCTCTGTCTTTCTAAGTCTTTCTAACTTATACAGTCATAACAACGCACTGTAATTGGAGATAAACAGCATTTATCTTCTCTATTGTTCCTGAATAACCCTCTGGCCCATCTCAGGTTTATTAGCCTCTTTATTGCACCAGTGTGAGTGTACAGTACTTGACATATTCATCTTCTCAGTAATCTTTTATACTGCATTTATAATGATAGCAGTCCTTGGAAAATGAACTTTTATTCATACCAGCAATTAAGATCTTGTGCAGTTTGTCTTGGCCACCGGGGAATGAAACAACCTGAGGAATCACTCTGCTAATGATGGCCTGTCAAAGATGCAGCTGTCGAGAATAAATTGTCAAGATCCTCTCGTAAACCGCTATTCCCCCAACATCCAACACACACACACCAACACACACACACACTTGCACACAAAAACAGTTAAACTTTTTTGTGTTATCAACTTTGTACACAAGTTCCTTTTGAACTTGAATGTCTGGAAGAGACAGATTTCCAAAGTTATATTTTTGACTTAAGATTTTTCTTTTACTGAGATACCAGTATGAAGGATTGGTGTGTGGTGATGTAGGATGATGTATGTATGAAGGATTAACAGTATTTGTCAATATTGTGACATTGGTTCAAAGTTGGACACTTATACAAGAAACAGAACACAAAAAAAATACATGATTCTTGCAGAGTGGATGGTAATCTAAACAACAATCAAGATGGCATATGAAAACTCTCTGTATGTACTGTGAATGTACTGTGGGCATCATGTATTGGTGAGTCTTCTACCTCCCCCTGTCTCTATAGCAGTCATTGCTGTTTTGTCTTAACTATCAAAACAGAAAGCTTGAAGTACCGTATTTCCCGGACTACAAAGCGCACCTGAATATTAGCCGCACAAGCTAAAATCAGGGGAAAATCCTGTTTTGTACATACATTAGCTGCACCTGACTAAAAGCCGCAGGTGTTTCAATGTTGACTTATCATATGTAAGAGAATATGCACAATAGTGATGGGTCGTTCGCGAACGAAATGGCTCTTAGAGCCGGCTCTTTGACGTGAACGACGCGAGCCGGCTTCTTATCGCGAGCCGTCACGTGGTTTTGTTTTTTTTTTTCTTCTCACCCTCTCTCTCGCACTTTTTTCCGCTTCACTCCACACGCGAGCCTTGTGCTTTACGCTGGGAAGAGGGGGGAGGGGCGGTAGTTACACTCAGTAGCACAGGAACAGACACAGAGGGAGAGAGAGAGCAAGAGAGCCAGGGACAACAACGTCACATTAGAAAGGTATAGTAATCATCCACAACTATTTTCGGTTGCAGATGATAAAGGATTCAGAAAGTTTATGTCCATATGACAGAGAATATGCATCTTCTTTTTGTTTTCATATTTGAAATTTATATTTAATTGTGTTGTGGTGTGCAGTGTTTTGTGTTGTTTCACTTTAAATTTGTAAAAGGAAAAAGCTGAAAATTTAAATAGTTAAAATTTGAAATGTGAATAGTTGATTTTTGTATTATGATTTATTTATTACATTTTATGTGGAGTGAATAAATAAAAGTATATTTACGGTGGCCCCTCGAGACAAAGCACATACAAACTTCAAATCACGTACAAACTCAGAAGCACGTAAAAACACGTACAAACTCCGAAGCACGTAAAAAGATGTACAAACTCCGAAGCACGTAAAAAGATGTACAAACTCCGAAGCACGTAAAAACACGTACAAACTCCGAAGCACGTAAAAACATGTACAAACTCCGAAGCACGTAAAAACACGTACAAACTCCGAAGCACGTAAAAACATGTACAAACTCCGAAGCACGTAAAAACACGTACAAACTCCGAAGCACGTAAAAACACGTACAAACTCCGAAGCATGTAAAAACTCAAAACACGTACAAAAGACAACAGAAGTTCTCCAGGATGCTAGGGCGCAGTGTTGAGCTTTTGTTACCTAGTGGCTACACAAGCCGGCAAGTACCAACGACCAGATCTGGTTTGTGGTAGTAACAGGTAAATTAACTTTTTTTTTTTTTTAATTATTTGAATATATATGAGTGCTTGTGTATAAATACACAAACAATACACACATGCTTTCAATTGTGTAATTTAAGTGATCTAGTAGCTCTGCTTTGGAAGTTCAGTTCATGCTAGAAATGTGTGATTTGGAGTTTGTACGTGTTTTGTCTCTAGGGGCCACCGCATATATTTATATATAAACATATATAAATAAAACCACTTTTTTTATGTTAGTAATTCCTTTTGTGCATAATTTTATATTATTGTTAATAATAAATTAATTAAAGCAACAAAACAACCTGAAGAGCCGGTTCGGAGCCGAAAGAGCCGGCTCTTTTTAGTGAGCCGAACCGAAAGAGCCGGATCTCTAAAAAGAGCCGGAAATCCCATCACTAATGCACAAAGGGAATTGTCAGGAAAGAGATGGCTGTTTGGAGACACACCCCTTTTATTAATATTTTGAAAAACAAGTTATGGGTACATATTTGCATAACTTTTTAGGTATATGTACAAGTAGCGGTAATTACAAGTACCAAACATGTACTGTGCTTCATAAATGAGTAACAAATGTAGTACATAACAATAACCTACAGCACACCAGAAAAATAGATTCGGCCTACCTTTTAGGCTCAGGTGCAGTGACACGGCTTTAACAAGAAGAAAAGTCAGTCATTCACCACCATCTTTCTCTTCTTCCTGCGCACTAAAACCACCAAAGTCCTCTTCTCCAGTGTCGGAAACGAACAGGCTCAGGATGGCTTCGTCATCCACTCTCCGCTTCTTTCCTTCGTTGTCACTTTCAAAACCAAACAAATCCTTGTTGTCAGAGTCGAACACCCTCTGAAGGGCCGTGGCGGTGTCTCCATCATGCAGCAGTCCAGCCCTTCGAAATCCGTTGGTGATCGTGGATGTTTTCACACTTTTCCACGCTGTCAGATTCCACCGGTGGAGTTGAGCATAACTTGCTTTTCGCAAGTTTATCGCCGCTCGTCATCCAGCGCTACTTTGAAGTTTGTTTTTCGCGCCACTTGTACGGCACTATGTTGCCTGGCGGATGGACATGTGACCAACATACCACTCTTGAACCCCGATACTGTGTGTCTGATCACATGCCCTTCTGCCAGGCAACGTAGTGCCGTACAACAGCGGAACAAACAAAACAAATCGTCTTACGATATCACAAAAATCATGGACAATCCATAGAAAAGCCGCACCTGACTAAAAGCCGCAGGGTTCAAAGCTTGTGCAAAAAGTAGCGGCTTATAGCCCGACAATTACGGTAACATTAAAATTCACAAGACAATCAAAAAGGAAGCTACACATGTCGCTGTAGCATATTGTATGCAGAGGAAATATCCAATTGACACTCAAGGAATTTTAGTTATTTGTTACTTAAGTAACAATTTCTTCAGTGTAAAAAGTGTCACTGCAGCCTCCAGAAACACAGCGATGAGTCCAAGGTGTTCCCCTTCCCCAAAAAACTTCTGAGATCCTGGTTTTATTGTGTATTTAGTTTGGTTTTCATGTTGCTGTGCTGAGCTCAGGTGTAAATATTAAACTTATGTTTAAATAGCTGCCGCTTGCGTGTTCAGTTTAAACTCAATAACATGTTTCTTTAGGAATTTTTTATCTTCTATTAGTATTTGCTGAAAGTATTACGCCCATCCCACTTCCAGGAAAAACAAACATCCAGCAGTCATAAACCAGGTAATTAATGTGATTTACACGATTAAGGACAGCCTAGAGTGTAATCTCCAGATAACCACTTCCAGCTGCAATAGATAAGAGGCCAGTACATTAGAAAGAGTTGCTAATCCAAACAGAATGAGTGCATTTTCTCCCTGAAAGCACTGAAAGTTGTGTTCTCAGTCTCACAGGATGCAAAATAATTTAAGACTTCATTTTTTCCCCCTCAACAATATCATATGTCAACTCTGATGCCATTTACTCTCATCAGATCTATTTTGTGATTGTTAACCAAGACCATCCATCTCGCACTCATCTCAGCAGCCTTATTAGTCCTTAATTCAGAAAATTTGAAATGTTTAATATCCCAAGATGGATTGTAATGTAGCTTTGTCAGATTCAATTTCACTGATCATATTTAACCTTCAGCCTGCAACTCACTCACAGGTTTGAAGACTGCATTAGCATTATCAATTGTTCAACCCTTTTTCAGAGGCCTCTCACAATGAAGGCTCTAATCATTTCTTTCCACACTTGTGTTCTTGACTGGAAATTTCTCATTTGTCATGATTCGTGATAATCGGTTTTGAGAGTCGGCACAACATCAGGCAAGTTTCTACATTAGCATTCATGGTTTAATATCACAAAGTAGATTTGGAGTAGAGGCTGCGTTTGGTAAATGTCAATAGCTGGCAACAATTTTAACAGAAATTGCTATGCATAGTGGTCTTTCATTCATTCAGACTAAATGTGGACTATACGTAGTTTTCACAAACATTTGCATCTTAAGGCTGTTGTTTTAAAAACACATACACGTAGCCTGTTGAGCAGAGTCTTGAAGCAAGTGTGAGTCATGACGTCATGTCATTTTCTTCTTTACGTAGTTTATTCAAAGTTGTTTCTCTCTTTTTTTCTGTGCTATGAGGCTTGAAATAATTGATTTTAGGAGCATGTGATTTTCTTAATAGTGGTTAATGCTTTTTTGTTGGTTTTTGATCTAACCTTTTTGACCACAGACAAGTCGACTCAAGTGGAAAAATTGCTTTGGAATATATTTAAATCTTTTTACCCTAAATAAAAAGAGCAACCATGTGTCAGTAATTTCACAAATGATAATAAAAACAAAAAAAATATTCCGTTTTTAAAAAGCACTCTGACCTTAAATTGAGTACATGGTCTATCACACACATAATACGGGGTCTTGAACTTACAAGATGCCTACAAATGATTATTTAGAACTTAATATATTAATACTAAAGGGGGACTGTTCAGCTTTTATCAGTTACATCAAAAGCATCAGGAAGACTGTTGTCTGTCAATGTCTTCTGTAAGACTGTGAGATCTGAAAATAAAATGTGTCAGAATATGAGACTGTGAAAACATTTTATTGTTTCTGAGATCACTCTGCTGCAGACACATCTGTCATAACTGCTGCACTGTTGGAAGTGGGGGTTAAATAATCTGCCAAAGACACAATTATTTTGTGACTTGTTTCTATACTTACCATCGGTTTCATGGTGTAAAGTTTAAATACATAAGTCACTATACGAAAACCAGTTATCCCATCGCCAGTTGATGTCATGAATCATTTGACACATTAAATATTACCACTTTGTCCATTCAGTCTGCTTTGATGTTTTTTTGGATGTCAAACTTTAGTGACATGAATCTTCTAAAATAAGATCCATGGGAACTGTGTATACACAGTTTCCTCACTCGAAGGGAAGTAAAAAAAAAATTGCTCCTGTATCAATTTCCTATTCTTAAGAAAGTCTTAAACTTCTGAAAAGTGCTCCTCTTTACTCTTAACAGTTTTTCATCTATGGTCTTTCAAAGGCTAGTGTTTTCGGTTTTCTACTTGCCGGGATTTAGATTTAACTTTAAAGGGAAATTCTTGAAAATGTCATAATTCTGATTTTTTATTTTATTTTTTAATTTGGTCACTAGAAGCTCCTCTCTGTCGTAGAAAGATTTGAGAGTACAGGCCCTGGTTTTACTTTGAAAAAATGTTTTAAATGACTGTAGATTTTTAGGGAAAGATGGTGTTTACTGCCTTCTTTAAACATATGAATTGAGGTCCACCTAAACAAACACACTACTGAAAAAGAGGCTGTGGTCCAAAGCTGTGTTTTGTTTTGTTTTCATTAGTATACTTGCATGTGTCAATCAGATTTTCCTATTGTTGAACCTAAAGAACCTAAAGAGCTAGAAAAGCACAGAATTTTGGAATATTAAGCTCCCTTTTGTCCCTTTTGGTATTAGAATAGAGCAGAACTTAAGTCTAAACAAATTATTTTTTATAGTGAATTTAGCAGTTTGCAGTGTTTCAAGTTTCTTCAAGTTTTTTTTTTTGCCTCACATTTTTTACATTGTTTTTAGTCTATAAAAACAGCTGCCACCTGTACTTACTGGTTATCCAGTACCAGATGTTTAAAGGTGACCAGAAGTGGAATTTTGTGGAATTTTGTGGAATTTCATGGAATTTTGTGAAAGTTGGAATTTCCAAGTTCCTAGAATTTTTATCAGAATCAGAATCAGAATACTTTATTGATCCCTGGGGGAAATTATTTAGATTTATTATTTTTAAAAATTTTTTTATCTAGAATGCCCCTTCAACTCACATTTCCAACTAGGAAAGCTGAAGAAGCCTCACCAACTGCTAGTGATGAATGAATTGCTCTAGGAGCAATTGTCTGACTTCTGAGATATCTGGAAAGCGACACAAGAAAAGAGGAGGTGTCAAAAGAGTGACAGTTGCTATTATAGGGATGGAATGGGGTTGGGGGGCAGTGTTAATGTGTCCCTCTCAAACCTGCAGTAGCAGGGATTAAGATAATCAGCCAGGTCTTTGCCTCAACAGGTTGCTATGGTCTCTCGTACTTTGTGATATCTTGTCGACCTTTTCAGACGGATCAGGGTTTTTATACCCTAGAAGCAGAGTTTCAACATTTTAAGAATAATCTCATTCTTAGTGGTTTTGGCTTTTTTTAGTCTGCTAAGACAAGAAAGATGTCAACAGAAGAGGAGATACAGTCATATACAAGCAAAGCTCCTAGTGTTGCAGTGAAATATGATTTGTCATTTTGTTAGCAAAAAAGGAAGGAAATTTGTGTTTGGTCAAAGATTTCTTTGTTGTAACAATGCTTCTTGGCAGCAAATCTTATACTGTTGGTACTGTTGTTTTTTTTCCCCATATCTCCACAGTCTGGTACCGAACGCTATCATCACAGATAACAAAGCTCACCTCCACCGAGCGAGGTTTATCAAGACCATTTCCAGAATTTGGGAGTGGAGAGGATACCTGTGGTGCTGACCTCAACCCCACTGAAAGCTTGTGGGATTAGCTTGCCCATGCTGTTTGTGCCAGAATCGCCAACACAACCACTTTGTCTGACTTGGTATGGTTCTTCCACATGCTACTGAGGCCTATATTTGTTTAAAAAAGAAAATGTTAAATTGTCAGTACATGTTGTTTCTTTAGACTTCAATCATCCAATTTAATAAATGACACTAAGGAAGCTGTAGCAGCAAGCTGTCTGGCATTGGCAGAGAAGACTTAGCTAATTTTTCATGGGCGTAACCCACATACTCAGTTCTGCTGCTCAGCTCAAAGGCTTTCTAATGGTATAAGATTTATTGCCAAAAAGCATTGTTGCAACAAAGAAATCACTGACCAAATTCAAATTTTTGTACTTTTTGTGTTAAGTTGATTCGTCCATCCATCCGTCCTTTTCTGCTTATAAAATTCAGGGTTGCAGGGGTGCAGGAGCCTATCCCAGCTGCCGTAGGGTGAGAGGCAAGTTGTTTGCCAGGGCTATTTTTATAGGTATTGACAAGAATTGATGTAATGTGTTACATTGACAGTCAGTTCATCAAGGGTACAGTTTGCAGCTTCAAAATACTCCAGCTAGTATAGTTTAAAAGCAAAAAGGCCTACAGTTCCTGCATTGTCCATGGATGGATTTCACCAAGAGTTTAAAGCTTTTATTGTTTGGATAAGTTGGACGAAGCAATGATTTACTTCAATTCAATTCAATTTTATTTATATAGCCCCAAATCACAACAAAAGTGGCCTCAAGGCGCTTCATAGATACAGAGAAAAACCCAACAATCATATGACCCCCTATGAGCAAGCACTTTGGCAACAGTGGGAAGGAAAAACTCCCTTTTAACAGGAAGAAACCTCCGGCAGAACCAGGCTCAGGGAGGGGCGGGGCCATCTGCTGCGACCGGTTGGGGTGAGAGAAGGAGTACTGCTGCTTGGGGAGCAGAATGATATGCATCTTTCAAAACTATAATAGTGGTCCGGGATGTTTCTGTCTCCGGTGGGAGAGTTGTCATGTTGTTTGTATTTTTGTAGTTTATGATTTAAAGTTGCTCTGTTTAAGTCCCTTTAAGACAACTATGAACAGCAAGATGTTTTTGTTCCAAGGTGATTAATTGATCTACCAAGCTTGGCAGTGCTTTAGTCATGTTGGCCTGAGGAGGAATGTAAAAGCCAACCAGGATGAAGAAGATTTTCCATGGTGAATAAAATACTTTTTGCAGAAATATTCCTCTAAAATTCAAGCTACAGTATTTACTTTGTGCTGTAACATCTGCATTCCAATTTTTATTAAGGTTAAAAAAGCTAACAAAAGCAAATTCCGCTGCCTTTTTTTTCCTATTAGCTTATTATTTTGTGTAATCAGCGGGATGTAGTCAGGGATGAATGAACTGAGCCAGGTTCAAACACAGGGCAACAGAATACGTGCAAAATCCTTGCTTGCTCCATTAAGAAGGAGCAACTTATCAATTTTGGGCAAGGAGCAAAGATTTGCAAGGTAAGTTGATGGAAGTGAAAGAAACTGTCAACGTTTCACTAGTGCACCTGCACACTTGCCTCATCTGTGAATTCCCCGTGTACGTCAGAAAGCTCCTAATTAAAGTTCAGGAAAACTTTTGAGCTAAGTGCTGGGAAACTGTCTTGAGTGTACTGCCTGATGTTAAGCAAGTCTTTTCTGCTGAAAATGATCAGGTTTAATTGACCAAAAACAAAGAAAGCACTGCAGAACACATTATAAAAGCTGTGATCCACATCCACCTTTGGATGATTTCCCCTCTCTTAGTACTTTTCGGTGTATTATTGTATTTGCTCACATTTAGGCCAAACAGGACATCACTTACCTGCTTTTTATCAGTGGCAAAAAGTGTTAAAGATGTACACGTGTGAGGTTTCACAATAGAAAAGATGATGCTGCTGAACAGTCAACATGGGCCGCACTTTGAGTGGAACCTTTCAAACTGGATTTGCATAAGTAGTAAAGATTCTCATTCCTGCACACAACACATACAATACATAGAAAGTAGTCAAATTTATCACGTACTATGTCAAGGTATTGTGCAAAACCAAAGCTAACAGGGTTGTCTGGGTCTTTGGGGCTTGCTATAAGTAGAGTCATAGGTTAAGCTTGTGAGGGCTTAAAGAAACCTATTTCTCTTATCTTCCCTGGTCATGAACCACGAGCAATAACATTATCAAGGGGTCTGTTGTTACAGGGTTGGCGTAGAGAGGGGGAGAATTACAGGCAGAGAGCTGATTTTAAACACTACACGTCTCAGGGTTGTGTCCAATCGTGCCTATAATCTGGCCATTGTGTTCAGCCTTATCAGCCGTCAGTGCTTTGAATAGAACAAAGAATAGTATCTCCCAATCCATAAATCATAACTGCAAACGCTGTAGTAGGTCACCGTTTTATGTGTACTCAACAGTACAACTTGAGCCTGTAAGGTTTAATAGGTGTTATTGTTCTGATTAATTTTATTACTAACCACAAAAAAATAAAAAATATTCTTTTTCCCCCTAAAAAAAATCATAACATACCCCCTAATCTAAAAGTATCAGGGCATGTTTTTAACCAGATGCTTTTAACTAAGTATTGCTCTCTGGTTTGTATATTTTGGCCCAGTGTTGTGGCGTTTATTTTTTAGACCCAAGATTGACTTTCGTATCCAAATGAACAGATCTGACGAATCAGTCCACTGAAGTGGGGAACGAGTGCACTTGTAGCTCAAAACAGTACTGAATATACAGATAGTAAAATAAAACTACTTTACCTCCAACACACAGCTAGATCTGCTCCAGGTCAATCGGCTCTCTGAATATATTTCCCTGCCTCACGTGTAGTCCCAGCTCTGCCAACAAGAGTTCAAACTGTCCCACTGAAATCCTGAAATATGCATGAAAGTGGTTGTGATACTGTTGGATCAAACCATGAAATGCCTGCTTTTCAGAAACGGACAAACCTAGAATTACCATGTCTTCCTTTTCTTACTTAGAAACATCAGGGCCAACTGATGTTGAGTTGAATGATGTCAACTGATGTTGACATCATTTGTTTAGTGTGTCTTTTTTGAAGATAAATTATCAGAAAAACGCAACATGTTTAGTTTGTATGTGCTACACCAGGGTTAGGCAACCTTTCTGATGGCGAGTGCCATTTAAAATTTCCTCAGAAGTCAGTGTGCCATATGATTGCATTAGCAATACATTTAATAACGCTCTATATGAACAGTTACACAATATATAGAACCACTTTATAGAATCATATTTGTTCGCAGATGTTGGCAGCTATCAGTGAATAGTTATCAGCTAGTGTTAGTTTGCTTGGATATGTAGTATAACGTAAAAAGCATTTTTACATTACAGCAGGGAACAGGCAGCACGGTCCAGTGGTTAGCACTGTTTCCTCACAGCAAGAAGGTCCTTCATCTCCATCATCAGTCCAGGGTCTTTCTGTGTGGAGTTTGCATGTTCTCCCTGTGCTTGTGTGGGTTCTCTCTGGGTACTCCGGCTTCCTCCCACAGTCCAGAGACATGCAGTTAGTGGTGTTGGGTTAATTCATTTCTTTTTGTAGACATATTTTTGCAGAAGTTTCTGGTCCTAATAGACAGAGATCCTTATTTTCCCACCATCAGCACATATGTTTTTGAGCTGCAGATGGTCTAGTTCACCGTCCTCAGCTCTTTGATAGTTGATACATCATTCTGCCTGAATTAAACAACTGAATCATCAGAGAACCTATGTAGGTCCATGTATTCCAAAGTATAAGTCCAAAGTGTACAGGGCAAAGTAAAAATGGGACAGGACACTTCCCTATGGTACTGTAGTACTCCTCACCAGTGTGGCTGACACATTTGTTAAAGCACAAATATGAACACTTTAAGATCTCTGTGTTTGATCCAGGACACCAGGAGCAACAACCTGGCAATTATTTTCTTCTTCAGCAAGGCAGACCAAATCTTGTTAAATGTACTGGAGAAGAAAAAAATGATGATTGCACTCTCCAATGCCCAGCTGAGTATAACTATTGTAAAACAGACACTGCATGAAGTATCTGTATTTCAAAATCTCTAATTTCAAAATCTCTGTATAAAACAATGGGACAATTTTTATCCTCATATGCAGTCCAATATTCTGATATAGATGCTTTTACATCTAAAGTGGCACTCCCCAAAAGCTATTTAATTTAAATTGAATAAGTTTTTTGTAGAATGCTGATATAGGTATTTAGATTCTTTACAGAAGTGAATGTTATAATCCTGCTAAACTTTTAGCATCATATTATACTTTAAGTAAAAGGATTATTATTCAATTCAATTCAATTCAATTTTATTTATATAGCGCCAAATCACAACAAAAGTCGCCTCAAGGCGCTTCATAGATACAGAGAAAAACCCAACAATCATATGACCCTCTATGAGCAGCACTTTGGCGACAGTGGGAAGGAAAAACTCCCTTTTAACAGGAAGAAACCTCCAGCAGAACCAGGCTCAGGGAGGGGCGGGGCCATCTGCTGCGACCGGTTGGGGTGAGAGAAGACTTGCCATTTAAGAATTATATTATTGTAAAACTATTGATTTATTGATTTTGACAACATTTTGTAGTACTAAAAGGAGCAAACTGAAAGCCATCAGTCATCACATTAAAAACATAGCATTATGCTTAAGTAAGTCCATTTTATTGCCCAGAGATCTAATGAATTTGCTTCCTTTCTATAGGTCTCTGTTGTCTAGACCCAACTCTTTTACCTGGTCTTTTCATTCTTCCTCCACATCCCCTGTGTGTCCTTCTCCTGATTTCTACAGGGATATCTGTTGTTCTAATTGCCATGTTTGCCAGCTTCAGCATGATCAGGTAGCTCCTGGTGTAAACAATGCAAGGCTGTCATTTAGTGAAAGAGCAAATAACACAGCGAAACAAAAAAAAAAGTAGACTCACAACCATCACGTCCAGAGATGACAGACTTTATACCATTATACCTAGACTTTAGACCATGTGAAAAAAAGAAAGTTAAACAGGTAAAAAAAATCTGAAAAAAGATGGGAAAAAATGGACTAAGAGGCTGCAGGCAAACTTGGTGATTGTCCGTGCATTTTCATATTGCACAGCTTCCATTTTCTTCTGTATTAAACTCTTGGTAAGAAAGTGAATATTCAAGTTTTCTTGTCAAACTATTACTTTAACAATGCGGTGTAAAGTTGTTTGAAGATCTTTTGCACATGAACAAGGTTATTATTCTTCCGTGAATTCAATATATTACTAAGAGGCCTTGGCTTACATTAAATCTTGCATTTCACCGTCATCATCGAAAAGATATTTGAACCCTTTATTCAGAACATTTACAAAGTTCACTATACATTAACTTACCATCTTTTCCCAGTCATGTCATATTGCTTTAGCTGTACAATACAGCCTGGCAGGATTCTTTTGTAAGAACTCCATTCATATTATGAAAGGTTTTTGTGACTTACTGTGATTGCATGGAAAGGTTTAGCTCACTTGGCTTTGCATCATTCTGAAACAAGTCAAAGCCAAAGACAGATGAATATGTTTGCAGACTTCATATAGAAAGGGTAAACTGTGTAATCAGTCTACAGCACTCTCCATTTCATCAATTGATATATTAGACATGGTTTACACTTTTGCATGGCTGTCACTTCATTTCAAGATTGCAGTTTGCCTTCCTCTGAAGCCTTTTTATCCCTGTCTTCATACTCCATACAACATGTATTTAGAAATCAAAATAGCTTGTTGATGGGAGATTTAAATATGAATCATCCAGCTGCAGGAATCAATTCAGAAATTATTTCCTATGTGCAAAATAAAGTTAAATAAAATAGAGCTGCCTAATGGTCAACACTCTTTTAGTCTTTTAGTGCTCACTGTCAAAGAAACAATGGACATTTGCTTCTTACTAAAGCTTTATAATATATACCAGGTCAGGTGAGAAACTAAGTATCACATGATTCTATACCATAGAATACAACTACTTTTAACAAGTAGTAGTAACAGGTGTGGTTTGTAGCTCAGCTGCAGGAGAGGGTGTGGCGTCAGGGGAGGCTGACCAAAAGAGCTGATCTCCATAATCGAATCATTCCTCCCCTCAATGAGTAGGATGCCTGAACCTGACGAGGGAGCTGCATGTGTTGAGCTGAGCTCGAAGAGGCACCCGGAAAGCTGCGGGAAACAAGAATGGAAAACAGTGTAAATAAACACACTTATCTTGCAACACTGTGTGCGCTGGTTCCTTTACAAATTTGAAGTCATTGTTGTTTTATTACTTTATCGGTCTCTCAAATCATTGTGGAGAAATTTTGGTTCGCTCTTCTCTACAGCGTTTAATACACTGAGTTTAGCAGACATTCATTAATGCACAGCTCTCTTAATGTCTGACCCACAGTATTTCAATCTGGTTAAGGTTAACTGTCCCACTGCAACTGCAGTGATTCAACATCTTCACTTTGATATCATCTTTCCAAAGAACATCGTTCCAGTCTTGTGCATGCAGTTTGCAATCCAGCAAATTAATTTTGTGCAGTTGGGAAATTTAATGTTTTCCATGCTAACTAAGGCTTGATGTATCTGAGATGGAGCTCATGACTTTTTTGCAGTTCAACCCTTGTTTGGTGTGGAGCATTCATGCCACAATCTTTTTAAGAGTAGGCTTCCAGCATATTCAACCCGAGTCAAACATATGCCTAAGATTGCTCCAAAGTCCTCAACACTCTCTAACCCTTTCATTATTTTTTTACAATAGGATGGCAAGGATGATCACTGTTTGGTTTGCCTGGATACTTCTCCCTTTACTACTGTTTTGTTTTGACTTGATCCCACTACCATTAACAATGGTGCATTCATGCTCTATATCATGGAGTCAGATATTTAGTCTCAATTTACAATTTGCATTGTATTTCTTTACTAACACTGTCTTTGTTATTTGTAGCCTGTCTTTGTTATTTGAGTTGAAGATTGTCTATTATAGTCACTATTATTTTGTCTGGATTCTACTCAATTCAAGTCTGGTTTTTTTTCCATGCAGAAATATAGTTTGAAAGACTGGCATTACCAGGCTTATCATGTTTTATCAATAAAACATATTGGAAAAGTTTGAAAACACTGTGTTTTGAATAAGAAAAATAACATTCTTTAACATAACACTTTACAGCAGGCACCATATTTGGACAGTTTCTTTGCAGAATCTCCATCAGGTTGGATGGGGAGAGTCGGTGCATGTTTTCTTCAGCGATGTTCAATCAGGTACAACTCTGGGCTCAAGTTTGGCTACTCAAGGACATTCACAGAGTGATTCTGACACCAGTCGTTTGGTATCTTGCCTCTGTGCTTAGACTGTGTTCTTATTGGAAGATGAACCTTTCCCCAGAGGTCCAGACCGCTCTCGGACAAATTATTATCAAGAATCCCCCTGTACTTTACTACATTCATCTTTACCAAGTCGCCCAATTTCTGCTGCAGAAAAACATCCCCACATGATGATGCTGCCATCATCATGCTTCACTGCCGGAATGGTATTGGCCAGGTAATGAGTAGCGCCAGATATGATGCTTGGCATTCAGGCCAGTTTAATTTTTGTTTCATCAGACCAGAGACCTTTGTTTTTTTGTGATTTGAGAGTCGTGTCTCAGAACTTGACAGAACTTGAGCTTTAATTGCTCCAATAAAGTACTGAGCAAAAGCTGTTAATACTTACGTACATGTTATTTTTTTGTTGTCGTTTAATTTATTTTCAATACATTTTCAAGAATTTCAAGCACACTTTTTCACTTTTTATTATGAGTTATTTTGTGTAGATTTTCAAGATGAAAAATTAATCTGTTCTGGAATAAGGCTGTAGCATGACAAAATGTGGTGGGGTGAAGTTCTGTGAACACTTGGATGCACTCTACATTTCCCATATCTCTTTTTGAAATCTCTGTTTCCCCCATGAGAGTCCCAGCTTATAAGGTTACACGTTTCCTACTCAGTACACTTTAAGTGGCAAAATTTCTGTGTTGTCACTGCAGCTAGTATTTTATAGAGTCAGGACTGCTTTTTTCTGACACCAAGAAGTTTTGATTATCCATGGAGTATTCAAAATCCCAAATCATGAAGGAAATAAGCAACTACTGTTCACACAGGGTTCAACACATATTCCTGCCTTACTAGGTGTTGAAAAGTGAAATGCGACTGACCAAGAACACAGAAAGCTCTAATCTATACATAGGGGAAATATTAATTAAATAAAAATCTAATTATTTCTAGAACGAAATGTTTCCATAGATACATTTTAACAGGAAAACATCCCTGCTTATTCGGCCATTTCAACAAATACAGCTGAGTGCGATGAACAAAGTGTGTGTTTTTGTGTGTGATCTACCTAACTTCTTGACTGACATGTGAATGTCCAGTGAGAAATCATATTTTTGTGTTACTGAGAATAGACAAGGTGATAAAATCGCTATTCCTGTCAGGTATGCACCAGTGAATTGTTCATCAGTTCACCACCTATTTTCCTATGAGGTTTCTTTCCCCCCCATTTTCCTTCTTTACTCAAAGCCTGGTTTGAAAAGAGAAGCTTTGGTGTAAGCAGAGAGGCCACAGGGGAGCAAATCCCAGCGGACACTCAGAAAAAGAACAGCTTCAAAAGGGTCTGCAATACCACGGTGGATTGTATAAGGGAGAAAGATGCAATGATTAAAAGTGAAATGTTTGTTTGAAGATAATGTTATTTTGGAAAACCTCTCTTAAGAGGATTTCTAACTTGAAAAAGAGACAAGAGGAAGAAATAGAGCAAATGTGGGAGCAAGGCTTGATACTATTTCCCACAGTTACATGTGTTCAAAATTGTTAACTTAGCATACAAACATTTGTATTCATCCAAATGTTTGCTGCAATCTTCAGCTCTGAGCTTGTGGATGAGAACATTGAAAATGAATACATGACTGAAATAAATGTACACCAGTTTTATAATATTATGTCCTAGGGTTAAATATGGATTAAAGAGAGCAGATGTGAGAGACCACGGGCTCTGACTCTGAATAGATACAAGACATCTATTTAGACTGCGCTACCAAAGCAGGTGTACATTAGTATTCAGCAGCAGGACTGTGATGAGGCTGACTGCATGGGTCAACTCAGCACCACATCTGGGCTGGCTGCATTTTAACACATTGTTCTTTAGGTAAAAGTGCAATGATGAGACGCTGCATCAACTTTCACACGGCCGGAAAGATGAACACAGACATGGATCTGTTTATAAATGTCCCAAATTTCAGTTATTTTCAGTTAATTTCAGATACACTAAACATCAGTATAAACCTTTCACCATTCACTGCCTGATTAACTGACGAGATTAACCATAAACACTGGATTATATTTGGTCTAAGACAGCACTGACAGAATTGGTGAATTGTTGATTCTATAGCTCTACCAATCCCCAAGGTTCTGTCCCTGCTCCACTTTCCCTTTTGAAACAAATAATTAAATAGATTGCGCATGTGTTCTGCTTTTTATGTATTCTCTCATGATATGAAGTTCAATTAAAAAGTTATACTGGCTCAGCTCAGGAAAATAATTTAAATTTGCATAATTTACGCTTCAAGGTCATCTCTTTGTGCACCTCTGGTCTGCTTCGGGTGCCTTCTATTTTTAAATAGATTACAATAGCAAAGTGTCTTTAATACTACTTGCAATCATGCATCTATGATTTCACCATGAAACACACTTAAGCAAGCATCGGCTCCTGTGTCAATCTCAGCTGGGTCTCCTGCTACAACTAACAGACCAAAAAGCCTGTTTCTGTCTGAAGAGTCCACAGTGACTAAGTCTAAACATAGTGACTCAAGTTAGCAGTGTTTCTAGGAACATGCTTAGGATTGTTTTTAAAATTCATGGCTGGTTTGCACACTTAGAATATATTCCACACAGTCAGACTCTCAGCACAGATAATTCAATGGCACCAGAGCAAGAACATCCAGCACAAGCCTCTTAAGGAGTGATTGGTTGCATTGAAAAAGGAAGTTTATGTCCACATCAGCACAATCTTTCAAAACACTTGCCCCACTCACCAAATGCCATTCAAGTGGAGGGGTTGCCATTTAACACACTGAAGGAGTTTTCTCCCAGATATTTAGTGTCATCAGTAGTGCATAGGTTAACTTTATAGAATGATATACAGAAGAACCACCTTATGCCACCCATCGGTTCACACACACCGACTTCTGTTGCTTTTGATCACTTTGAGCCCTTATCGTTTCCACTTCTGAATGAAGTAGTCAGTCACTTGAAATCCACAAGATGTACTCTGGATATTATTCTATCTCATCTACAGAAAGATATTTTTGACTCTTTGGGTATGAGTGTGCTGAGTCGTCAGTTCAGGTGTGTCCGTGCTGATTTTAAACATACTCTGGTGGAGCATATTCTTAAGGAACAAAATCAGCATCCAACAGGTAAGTTGGTTATAATAATAATAATGGATTGGATTTATATAGCGCTTTTCAAGGCACCCAAAGCGCTTTACAATGCCACTATTCATTCACTTTGCACACTGGTGGAAGCAAGCTACAGTTGTAGCCACAGCTGCCCTGGGGCAGACTGACAGAAGCGAGGCTGCCATATCGCGCCATCGGCCCCTCTGGCCAACACCAGTAGGCGGTAGGGTTAAGTGTCTTGCCCAAGGACACAACGACCAGGACAGAGAGCCCTTCCGGTTACAGATACGCTTCCCAACTCCCTGAGCCACGGACCAATTTCTAGTTGCCTTTTCTTTCTAAAGTCCTGGAGAAAGTTGCCCTTCATCAGCTCCAGCTCCTCTAAAGTGCACAACTGAAACTGTTCTTTTAAATTTTACTGATTTGAGAGATTCTGCCATTTTAATACTATTAGACCTCAATGCTGCCTTTGATTCCATAAATCATAGAATTCTTATTTCTGGAGCACTGTGATGAAATCAAAGGGACTGCACTGGAATATTTTAAATCTTACCTGTCAACTAGAAGTTTTTCTGTCACATTGGGGGATACAGCTTCCTTACAAACCGCACTTTCTTGTGGAGTTTATACGCTCCCTGTGGCTCAATTAAAGAAAAAAAAAAACAAAAAAAAAACATGGCACTTCATTTCATTATTATGCAGATGATTCACAGATTTATCTGCCACTGAAACTTAAATGTATGAGTCCTCTGAAGGTTTTACTGGATTGTTTGGATAATGATACGGGATGGATGGCTTTAAACCTTCTTAATTTAAATTAACAGAAAACAGTGGCCATTGTGTTTGGTCCCTGTGACCTCTATGATTTTGGCCCTTTGGGGATTTATAAAAAAAAAAAACCTTTGCAAGGAGCTTTAGAGTGATTTTTGACAGTAATTTAATTTTTGATAAACAGATGAATGCTGCAATCAAAGCTAGTTTCTGTCATCTCCTGCTACTTTCAAAAGTGAAGCCATTCCTCTGTTTCAGAGACTTTGAGAGAGCTATTCATGCTTTCATTTGATCTGTTACTACTGTAACAGTCTTTATTTAGGTGTCAGTTTGTCATCGGATAGCCGACTGCAGCACAGTTACTGGCACATGTGAGCAAGACCACATATTTCCCATACTAGCATCCTTACACTGGCTGCCAGTCAGTTTTGACTTTAAGATTTTATTGTTTGTTTTTAAGGCAGTGAGCAGGTTAGCACCTCTATACCTTTCTGATCTTTTGATCATTCCTTTAGGATCATTGAGGTCAGTGGAGATCAGGAAAGAGGAGATCAGGCCTTTCCTGTGACTACTCCTAAACTGTGGAACAAACTGCCTCTTCATATCAGGACCTCCCCAACATTAGACATTTTTCAAACTCATTTGAAAACCCACTTTTATTACTGGGCTTTGCTGCTTTTATTTGTGTTACATCTTACTCAAGGTTTCTCATTTTATGAGAGAGAGATGAGATGAGATAGCCTTTATTTGTCAGTTGCAGGTCTTTTGCCCACAACCGAGATGACAGACCTTGCCGACCGTACATACAATACACAAACATCACATTGGGGAGACAGGTCAGGCTAGGTAGCGAGGAAAAAAAAACATCGAAATGTGTAACACAAAAGGATAATACAGGAATGCACAGATATCAACACACCATAGCACAATAAACACAGACAAGCAACATGGGAAAGAGTTCCAGTGTGCACATCTGATCTGGGACCGCTGCAATCTTTCGACTGCGCCTCCAACTGACCCGATGTCCACATCAGAGGGGAGGTAAGCGTTGGAGGTGGCGTTGGATCCGGGGTAGGGAGGGTGATGCGTCCGTGAGTGCTTATCAGCATATGTATGTGTGTGCGTGTCGATAGTTCAGCTGAGACAGTGTCCTTTGCCCTGCCAGGCTAAGTAAACAGTCTTCCAGCCAACCCAGGTGGCCTTGCATGGAATGGGAAGGAACAGACTAAACACAGTCGTTATCAGGGTGTTTTGTTCAGCTCCGGCCTTGTAGCTGGCGCCGAGAGGGTATCCGCATAAGTGATGTTATTTTTTTACTTTAGTGCGAACAGCTCATATGAATTTCAAAGCAGTTCTACAGTCCAACACTGGTCCCATTGGAGAGCCGCGAGCTTCGCCATACTTGCTTTCTGTGATGTTGTCATTTCTTGTGCTCAAGGAGCCGATTTCTGAGAACTCACGGCAGTGTGCCTCCCCGAGATGTCATCCAATTTTGCGCCCAGAGATGTTATTCTGGGCTAGCCCTTCCGAGATGTAATCCAGTCTGCAGTCAGAGATCTTATTCTGAGTATTCACAGCAGCCGTAGCCTCTCCAAGATCTTATCCGTGCTGACTCAATGAGCCCATTTTGAGAAACTCACGCCTCTCCCATCGTTCCAATCCCAGCGGGCAGCCTTGTGGGGGTTTGAACAGCCGGTTCCGCTTTCTTAATTCTTCGATAAGTCAGGGCCAAGCCAGCTCCGATCCGCCAGAACCCTGTTACCATGGTTCCGAATAGGTAGATATCTTCAGCACTCAGGCTCACCCAAGCCCAAACTTCTCGTTGAGAAAGGGGTGTCAATTGCATTTAGGGACCAGTTGATCCAATCCATAATTCCTCTTTTAGGTTTTAGAGAACAGACTGTGAGAGAATGTTCCAGGGAAAATACAAAAAAAACCCACGAGACTAGACTTCCTTTTTTTAAATTTTGTCATGTCTTCCTTTGTCCAAGTCTTTTTCCATTTGATTATTTTCAGTGTACAGCACTTTGGT
Source organism: Neolamprologus multifasciatus (assembly GCF_963576455.1). Classification (NCBI taxonomy): domain Eukaryota; kingdom Metazoa; phylum Chordata; class Actinopteri; order Cichliformes; family Cichlidae; genus Neolamprologus; species Neolamprologus multifasciatus. The sequence goes on along the minus strand of NC_140439.1, from coordinate 34,875,816 downwards.
CAACAGCTGTCGTTTTAAATGTGCTATATAAATAAATTAGACTTTGACTTTATGAAGTAAAAGGTCTTACTTTTATTTTATTTTAAATTTCAAAAGAAAACTTTTGCACATTAGTACTTGCAAGAGACAGTTTACCACTTAATAATACAGTTCGTTTCATAAGGTTTTCTATAGTCTTTTTCAACCACACAGGTAGAATAAAATATGTAGTGCACAGCCTGATATTTAGCACAACTAGCAACCCGTTAAATTGTGTTTTTATTTGATTGCTATGGTAAAGGAAATTAAAATAGATTTTTCCCAATTCTTCTTTATTAGATTGATTACTAAAAAGCAATGAACTTCATCGTGTTATAGATTTCTTCAATTCTGGCAATTTTTAATGAGAATATCAACAAGAGACATTTAACAAACAAGTTGTCGATGGAGATCACTAGCTGCCCGATGTGCCTCCCGGCGTAGGAGGAACTAAGTGTGTAAGTAACAAACAAGTGTGCTGGCAAAACAAATGCTATTTACACTACTCATCAATTTATAAACCAAAATGTAGCCACCTTTGGCACATATAACAGCTGAACACACCCGTAGTATTCTTTTTATAACAGAAATCAAATATTCTTCAGAAAGTTCTTCCCATATCTGTTGCAGAAGTTTCCATAAATGCATGGCACTTGTGCGTCATTATCTTGGTGTAGGTTGAACCCCTGACCAACTAGCTGCATACCAGAGGGTATTGCATGGTGCTACAGAAAGCTGTGGTAGCAGTTTTGGTTCAGATGCCACACACTGGAACCATCCCTTTGCCTACTCAACGGCTTACAAAGATCCTGCATGATGAACCAAAGATGTCAAATTTTGATTCATCAGTCCATAATAGCTTCTTCCGGTAGTGCAAAGGCCCAGGCAAGCCTCTTTGTCTTATTCTGATGTCTTAGCAGGGGCTTTCTTGCTGCAATCTCAGCTGAAACTGAGATTTGCTTACTACAACCACTATTAAGCTATGCTTGAAGCAGTTGTCCTGTAGGTCGCCTATCATACAAGCTGTTAAGTCTCAGAAACATCCTCTGATTCAGTTGTGGCTTTGGGTCTCCCAGACCTCTTCCTGTCAGAGTTTGCCCCAGTTTGCCTTTCAATGGTGAAGGAAACTGTACTTACTGACATTGACTTTCTTTGCATGTAGGAAAAGAATTGAGGAAATACCTAAATTTTTAAGTGTTATTATGAACTGTCTCTCTTTCATTGTTAATTGCCTTTTTCTCGCCTTTTTTTGTAGCAACACTACTTTCTGCAATACTATTCAACTTATGCTCACGAGAGTACAGTACCACAGTGCTGCTTTTATACAGACAGAAAGGATTAAAGGCAGTTTTTGGTAATCCAAGTAATCCAAAAAAGTTGGAACACCCGTAGGAATTAGTAGCACCAGCTTTCAAGGCTTGATCAACCTCCATTTTTGGAGAATAGCTTTAAATTCTTAACCCATTCTGTGTTCCCTGAAAAAGGCCTTTTTGTATAAATCTGAAATGTACATTATTTTTCTGTTTTGAGTAACCTTACCTTTTTATTTTTTTAACCTCTGGCAGTTTGCCACTTACCTTTGTCCCATTTCAAGCTATTTATTGGACTTGAACTACTTAAGTTTCAATAAATAACTGGAAGATTTTGACCGGTAGTGTATAATATGGCCTCCCTTGTCCTCCAAGTGCTAACTGGCTTCTCTCTTTCTGTCCTTCTTGTTGATCTAGTGAGTTTCACTATCTTTCCAATCTTTTGCAGTGGTTATTGTGGTCACACTATATCCAGCAGGGACACCTGTACTCCATCCCCAACTCTTTCATTCTGAACAATCTAATTAAGTCCAACGACTTCGACTTCTTTTTACTTTTTTTTCTGACTAAAACTTGGCAGAGTGAAATGTTTCATCTCTGGAAGGACTTTTGTTCTAAAAGTGCAATATAAATAAACTTATTTGTGCTCATTGTTGTACTTCATCTTAAACAGTTTGTTCAACTCACACAAAACATGCAACTTACAAACTCACTTGGATGACCAACGACACCTTTCTCCCATTGAAAATTGCTGTATCCAGATGAACAGAATCAATTTTAACTGATTTTTGAGCATGTACCAAGACACAACATGCAACTGAGAACATTTCAGATGGAGTGAGACGGTGTACTGGAAGAGATGGGGAGCGAAAATGCACTCATCTACCATGGGTCACTACGTCTTACTATGGGGTGGCTCCATGAACACCACCCCATCATAACCTTCCTAAGAGCAAGTTGTTATGGCTCATGGACTCTTTACATAGTTCATTACTTCATGAAGACTATACCTGACACCATTCATATCACTGACTGTTGGGGTTTCTTTCTAAAAATTCGGGTTTTTACATTCTAAATCCAAATCCAATTTATTTATATAGCACATTACAATATAAAGCATTTTGAGGCAACTGTTTTTGGGTGTCAGCACTAAAATGTAATTTAACTCTAAACATTAATTGACTATATTGCAGTGTTCTGTTTCACAATAGCCAAGAGTCATATTAAATATTACTCATATTTTGTATTTTACTTTGTCATAAAAATTTAATTATGGCCACGGAGTATAAAAAGTGCATGATCCAAAAAGAGAAATATTGACATTTTATATGTGTATGGTTTGCAAAAGCATAAAATTCTACATGTTTGTGTGCTCTGCCTCAGTGGCACAGTTTGTATCTATACCAATCTGGAAGGCGCTTTTCAATAAGTTCTCCTTCAGCCAGCACTTACTATCTAGAGGATGAATCTGAAACCTCCTGCACACAGAACTCAAAACGGATCATGACTGGTTTGATTTTAGACTCAACTTTTCAATTAGTTTTTGTTTTATAATAGTATTCATCACAATTAGCACTGTCACCTCACAGCAGGGTTTGAATTTACTGGTTGGCTGGGGACATTCTGTGTGGAGTTTGCATGTTCTTCCTGCGTAGGTTCTCTCCAGGTAGTCCAGCTTCCTCCCACAGACATGCATCTTAAGTTAATGGGTGTTTCTAAATTGGCAGTAGGTGTAAAAGTGAGCATGAATGATTCTCTGTCTCTACCTCTGTCAGCCCTTTGATACACTAGCAACTTGTCAGGGGTGTAGCCTACTTCTTGCCCTATGACAGCTAGGCTTGCTTGTGACTTGGACAAAGGGATGAATGTATGGCATGGTATTCCTAGTTATTATTGCTTATACTTTATTGCTGTGATGTCTAACCCTTGATTTGCAAAATCCATACAACATACCTATGTCAAAAAATGAGAGTTAAATAAGAAAGAAATAAGAAAGAAGGTGTATTGAAGGATAGATTTAAAAGCATAGTTTCCAGTCCCTACATATAAAACAAGGAGCTGCAGAATGTTCTGTATCCCAGTTTGTCTCCTCTTCTTGGAGTGGTCCCCTTCCCATTCCTTTGAATTCCTTCAACTGCATGACTTTGCATAAGCGACACCTAATTGAATATTAATGGCTTCTGATGGTATTTGATTATCTGTTTTTCATTTGAAAAGATTATACAAATGAGCCTCATTTGCATGTCAGCATCCAGGAAATGAAATGAAGTGTGTCTGCCAGATTATTATTTCTTCTTCGAACGCTGCTGAGCACAACTTCTTTAATCTCATGAATTCAGGATTAGTTTCACATTTTGGTGTGATGCTGTAATTTAGTTTGTGCAAGGAGGTCATTCACACCAGGGGAGAGCTTTTGTTTTGCTCTAGTAGGTGAAGACAATAGACATAATAAAGTTTCAATCAGCTTTGTTATTATTCCTTAAAGCTTCACCGAGCTTTGGTATTTGTCGCATGGCATCCGTTCTCACGCAGGGCAGGTATGCAGGCAGATGGTAGCAGTAGAAGGATGATGAAGAGTATAGTCCCATTCAGTCAGTATGAAGTAAATGGAAGAAATGAAAAGCCCATAATAGGAGTGGAGTGGAGAATTACTGTCCTGTCTGGCTCCCAGGCAACAGCTTTATCTTCACAGCAATTTACAGTAATCCGGAGCGGCTGTGAGGGCCTGCCTTAGGCCGAGGTTTGCTGCTGCAAAATGACATGTGAGTATACCAAGCTACAAAAGGAAAAAAGAAATCTGGAACAAGGCCTAATCATCACTTTAAGTCACATATTATACATTTAGATGGCAACTATAACTCAATTGAAGGGCACTGTGCACTCTTTTGCTGCTGGGCCACTGTACATATGTCAAAGATAATAGTCTGCCTGCAACACAGAGTGGAAAGACAGAATGGGAAGGGCGTTTTTTTTTGTTTTTTTTTAGAAAGTATTTAAGATTTACCCTTCAAAAGTCTTGCAGACCTTACAGAAGTTCTTATTTCACAATGGAATCAAGCGAACTGGGCCTTTGGAATTTTAAACACCAATTGGTAAATCACATTATGTTATCCAGAATACAAATTGATGTTTATTCGCCTCATAGGCTCAAAGTGTAGCTGATTGCCGATGTTACTGACCACACCTCATATCGGCAAATCAATCCTAAGTGAGACACTGCTGAAGTAGCTCTTGATTTTGATTGAATTTTGAGCATAGAGTCTTCCTTTCGATTCTTATCCCAATCAATTCTGCCTGGCGTGCCACTGATCTGATAAACATGAGCGCAGTGGCAGTGCAGAGTTTTGCCAAGTTGATATTGAATCAGAAGTGACTGAAGAATATCCATAAGTATTGATTGTTCACTAAACCAAGTCAGTAAATAATCCTCAGGTGCATGCTTTATACGTGACGATAAGAAGACACGGATCAGAGACTTCCCCAACCAGAATGGATTCTACCATTTGCATGATATTTTTTTCTAGTGTAAGCTTTTGCATTTTGATGGATGGTCAAATATTCAAGTTTTCCGCAGAGATGATGCATTTACATTCAGAGGAGCAACAAAAAGGGCCTGGCACAGCTAATGCTGCCAGTGAACTCACATTCTTTGCTGAAGTCACTTTCTCTTCGTCACTGTCTTCTTTCCACTTCCTTTCTTTTTCCTACTCAGCAAGCAGTCTGAGGATCTATTTCTTATTAGAGTTCACCCCAGAAATCATGTTGGGCCAGTGTGCTCCTGCAGTTCCAGACTCCATTAAATGCCTCGTTCAATTTTATAATATAGTTTTTTATTTGACATTAAAGACTTTACAAAAAAGCTGTGGAATTATTAGTAAAACATAAATAAATAAATGACAGCGAGACTGTGTGTGTGTGTATAAGTGAGACAACCACTCACAAGAATGCTTTTATACATCCTGATTTACTGTCTTTCTTCTCCTGCAAATTTTCAGTACATCTTTTCCAAACCTCACCATGCATAAATTGGCTTCAGGAGTTCTACCCTGTGTATATTTTTTTATAATCCTTACCCAAATGTACCACAGCTGTGAAGATGGCTGATAGACCACGAAAGCCTTAAATACACAGCCTGTGATGACAGTGCAAAACAAATATATAGCACCAAAATTAACTTGCGAAATCTTGCTTCTAAATTGATTGGCAATTACAAAACAGAATTATAATTGTTTAGATTTATTTATCCCCTTCAGTGTCACAAAGAGCTCACATAAATGTAAGTCGTAAGGACTATTATAAGGACTGTTATAATTGCAAGGCTGCAATTAGGTATAATACAGGAAAAGAGATTTTTTTATGTAAAATTGTGGTTACTGTGTGATTGCTACCTCTTACTAACACTTAACAAAGACACAAAAAAAACCCTTTATAATACACTCTGTTTCACTTTCAGTTTAATTATGTGCTAATATCTTCTGCATAATTGCATTTACACTGTAGATTTCTTAAAAGATCCCTTTGTAAGTACTCTCTTGATTGCTAAGTATTTGAATTCATTCTAACAACACATATCAAATATCATTAAAAAATTGTTTCAGGTGTGCTTTGCATTTGCACCACACAGTAGACCGAGGATCACTTGGTTAAAACCAAGGGGGAAATACATGTCCTTTGATTCTTCTATTCTCACTGATTTGCTACAAAGGAAGCAAGTCAACATGAAGTCATACACACTGGTTGCTCACTAATTGGGCAGCTTTATTGATGTCATCTAGCATCATCAGTGGGTCTATGTGGTAGTATACGTTTGTACTGTGACTGAAACTAAAACAAAACGGGAAAATTAGACATTTTATACAATAATATTATAGAAATATTATGTTTATTGCTTCTTTTACACTATAAGAGAACTCATTGAATGCATCAGAGTATATGATTAATATGTATGTAGTATGAAAAAAATGAGAATTTACCTTCAAGAACTACTAAAGTGTATGGAACTGGGTTGAGGCTTGTTAAGTAACTACATAAAAATTAGTAATTAGTCCTATCTTCTCATTTACAGTTGTACAATTAAGTGTTAATATGGCCATTATAATGGAGTAAGACCTCCCATACAGAAAAATGAGCATTTTCTACAAGAGTGACTAGCTCTGCTACAACTGACTCTCAGAGTCCCATGTATCTGCTTGTGGTGACTGACAATCTTTGCTGTATTCCAGCAGAGACACAAAAAGACAGGTTTACTCTGACAACTTCCCCTTGTGCCTTGAGCTTCCACATCACGCATTATCCAGCAACAAGACCACAAATCCGTCAGTCAGTACTATATTTCTTTACTGGATTTTTAAAATATAAATAAACACAAAAGATGTGAGAAATATTTGAGAATGTTCAAATAATGCTGATAAATGTCAATAAGTTATATGAAAGCAGCTGTGAAAATCATATGCCATGAAAGCCAAACATTATTGAAAGTTTGGATTTTTTAAATGGCAACAAAACTAAAGCTGCATATCGTAACAACGTGGAAGCATCCGCAATTTTAGTGTAGGAGCTGTTTTATTTTGAAATATAATGTGATATTATTCCAGCCGGTGTATGAATGAGATATAGTGAAAATGACTTTATCAAAAAAAGCAAAATGCTTTCTTTTTACATTTTTTACTATGGAAATGCAAATATATTGGATCTGATGTATATTAAAACATCCTAAAAAGACTCACAAGAAGTGAACATCAGTGAAATCTATGGGTATTAGCACTGACAGGAAGTAACCCTGGAGGAATCTCTCTCTGAACTCAGCCCCCAGCCACAATATAATTAAAACCAATCTAAACAGCCAGCTACAGAGGTTCATTGTAGAGCTTTAACAGGCGTTCATTCTTCATCTGTTCTTGTAGCACCAAGAGTTTACAGCACAAAAGAGACAACAAGGTGGCATACAGCGTGGTGTCCCTTGTTGTCTTGTGTGCAAAGCCTGGAGACAGCTTGAAGCTTTTTTTCATCTTCGTTCTGCAATCTCTGTCAGTGGGGACTCTCATCTGGCGCAGGGCGGTGAGCAAGAGGGTGCAACCCAAACAGTCTCTGAGAACGCCGTCCTTTTTATTCATCTGTTGCTGGGTAAAAGAATGAAGGTCGTTCTAACATTTCATCAACAACTAAAAACTGCATTTCTTTCTTTGCAGATATATATGAGCACATTGCTCTTTGGAAAAACATAATCAAAAGGAAAGCATGCATTCCTAGACAGCTCACACAATTAAAAATCCTCTAGATGCTGTTTAACCTCCTAGGACCTGGCGTCCACATATGTGGACATCACATTTTGGGGTATTTAGGCCAAAATACTCAATTTTGCTCTACAAGGGCTTGATATCCACTTACGAGGACATTATACTGCTACTGTTCTATCAAAATTTTAAACAAATATCCTCATATGTGGCTCTTATTTTTCTTAACAACAAAAATGAGGTACAAAAAAAATCTGGTAATTCTTTGTTTTTACATTATGCCCAAATATCAACGTGAAAATAAAAATGCATGCTGTGGAAGAGTTCGCGTCTTAGGAGGTTAATGCAGATCACTATAGAAAATACTAATTTTTGAATTTGAACAAGCACAATAAATATAAAATTTAATGAAAGGGGCAGCCCAAATAAGCCAAAGGTTCTTTTCAATACGTGAAGCCTACATGTGGCACACAGACTATAACCGGAATAATATATTTAACTGGAAACCAACTAAAGGATGGAGATATTCAGCTATTAGCAGTCTTATAGAGAGGAGGAAAAATAGCCAGAATTACCTGTATTTTTTGTCTCTCTAGTTAATACAGCCAAATTTAAACAAGGGAGCAAATAAAGGGTTAATTGTGTTCTAGTTGCTTACAATTATATGAATGTGCTGCCTGAAAAAACGAAGGTAACAGCAACATATTTTGGCCTTCTTCAGCGTGAAAAATGTTTTTGCTGCTTCTTGAGTCAAAGAAGAAAAAGGCAAAAACTTGTTTGCCCATAGTTTTCGGTGCAGTCAGATTTATTTTTTCTAGTGCTGTCAGCGTTAATCTCGTTAAAATGACGTGCGAGGGGCTGCACGGCGCTAACGCATTAACGAGCTAACCGTGTTGACGCTGTGCAGCCCCTTGCACGGGGGAATAAATAAAGGCAGATGAACAACCATTGATACCAGGCAACTATAAAATGTATATCTTGGCCCCAACGAGACTATTAACTCTTGCAGCACCAGGTGTTCGTAATTTTGGTTCAAGTGAATTGATAAACTTTTTGAAGGCAACTGACTCACACAGCTGTGTAGATATCCCCGTCCTGTTGTCTCGGGATGCATCACGCTGCCTTGCCTGGGGTTAGCTTCTGTTTTCTGGGGATGAGGGTTGAGTGTGCTCCCTTACCTTCTCAAGGTAAGCTAGGTTAGCCTTCTTGTGTGAGCTTTTCAAGTGCACTTTAAGGTTTGTGGGATTTTTTTCCCTTTAGAAATGTCCCTCATAATTTGTCTGTTTCCACTACAAGACACTTGCTTTATCCAAAACACAGTCATATTCAAAGTAATCCCAAATTGGACTCTGGCTCCCAACTTTTCCTGACATGATTCTGCGCGTGGACGGAGCAGCGACACAGACGACTCGACTAACGTGCTGCCACCTGCTGGCATAATGAGACACAGCAAGAAAAAAATCTGGAAACTAAACCCCATTTTCACCCTTGACTATTGTATGACACGCACACATCAATGAAAACTAAACACATTTTTGCTATAAATTCAGTTAATTTTAGTTAGTTTTGTGAACACTCATTATAGTTTTAGTTAGATTTCCTTTTTTTTGTTTTTATTTTTATTTCCGTTAACGAAAATGTTTTTTCATTTCTAATTTTCGTTATTTCGTTAGTTTTCGTAAACATAATAACCTTGCAGCACACATTTTTTCTCTCTCTTTTGTAGCCTATGTCTACAGAAAAATTTAATAATAATCCGAAATATTTTTGTGCTTCATTTTTTATGTTTCAGAATTGATTTCATTTATTGGGACCCTACCATAGCAGAATTCCTATGAATTTGTTGTTTATCAAAAAGACAGCTTGAAACGTGTACAGCATATAAATTGGCTCTGTACACTTGTGTTTTTGTCGCTGGCCTATGGCCTAGCAACAACCAAAAGCAAGAACCAAAGACCTCTAGCATCTGAGAAAATCTAATCAGAAATTTTAAGTTTCTGCAATAGTAGCTGATATTATTTGTTATTTTTTATTCTGGCTTTTAATAACTTTGCCCCTTGCATGTTTTAACTTCCTGTTCAGTCTTAATTTGTAGCACTTTCAAGGCACATGAAAGTCTAGCTTAATAAACATTCACAATTAATGATATTTCAAAATCATTTGGGCATGTTTCGGCCTTAGGGTGTTGTTTTATTTCCCTAAGTGTGTTTTTTTCCCCCTTATTCTATTTCCATTCTGACTTCATGACTTACACCAAATGTTTTCTTATTGGCAAAAAAATCCTAATAGGCAGAGAGGAGTCTGGCTTCCAAGATAGAAGAGGGTGGGGATTATACCAACAGATCCAAAAGTCCATGTCTTCTCTATCAAGGCTTAATGGTTTAATGAGAAAAGAAAAAGGCAGACCACTCATCCCAAATGACTTAGTTAATGTATCACAGTGGTAAACAGCACTTTTTGGGTTTGACTCCAGCACTGAATAGATTCCAGGCTTTCTTGGTTCTCAGAATGACAGCGGACACTGAAGCATTTACTGGAATGTGAAGTAAAGAAATATATCTATAAAAAGGAGAAATAGTCTGTTTTGCATCATTATTTTCATCTATATTTCGGTTGTGTACCTCCTTAAACTGCCATGTGTGTAGAAGAAGAGTGACAGACAGCAGGTGTCTAACTATTCAATAAGAAGAGCAAAATGGCGCCACGACAACATTAGGTGCTGGCGAACTGCTGTCACTGTTGACCTGTTAAACATTTGCCGAGTCTTTGCAATCACAGATAATTTTCTTCCACATAATGTAAATCGCAAAATGTTCTTACCATTAAATGTCAGCTTTCAAAATAATTCATGTCAGTAGTCGTGTCATTATGCCTACTACACGCTGATGCGGTCCATCTTTAGAACATTTTACAGCTTCTTGGTGGTAATTAGGCATCAAGAATTATTAGAATATATACCCACAAGACAGAATGAAAATGTCGAGAATGCTGCAACTCATTAACAGTATTCTTCAGGGGGAACAAGCTTTGATTAGATTGTTCATTCCTTCAAGCCAATTCCAGCAGAACAAAGGGTTTCTGGTATGTCTATGAAACTGTGGATTTCACAGTCTTATATTTTATGCAATAAAACATATGAATATAGCCTGCTGCTCTTTGGATGCACAATTTCAGTAGTGCCCACATGCATGTTTTAGATTTAATAAAATCACTCTATTTGAACATTAAAAAGAAAATGATTTTGGCTAAAAGTAACTCTTTGATGCGAACATTGATGGTCCTCATTTAAGAATGCCAGCACGCTGAGATTATATGATTTGGCAAATTAAATGTGAATCTGGTGTGATTGGACAAACAATAATGTTCCATTCTGTTTACAGTGCAAATGGGATGAGCAGATGACCAAACAATGAGCTAAATTTAAAAGACTGATGTTCTGACAGTGTAAATTAACTAATGGAACTTCATAATTAAGAATTTGATGAAAGCATGACTAGTCAAAGATTAATAGCTCTGGGAGTTTTTTTTTTTTTTTTTGGCTGTAGGATTCAGTTTATCTTGTGCCGTTATGTCTAGAGTCATTGTTAAAAGGGAAAAGAGAGGCAACACATAAAGGTGAATTTACATCATGGAGCCCTGCTCTCAAACACTTACGTAAATGTAACTCTGTCGTGAAGCTGGATTTAAGAAATAATTGCTTAAAGTTAAAGTTTTAACAGCATGTTTAGTGCCATAGCTGGACTGGTCATCGGGCATACCGGGCATTTGCAGATGCAACACGCTGGCAGGTGGATGACGGAAAGGCATGCCATGTTAGAAAAAATATTTTGCCCTGCCATGCTGTTTATTGATGTGGCAAATGAATGGTTTATGAAAATATATCTAAATCTGTCATCAGTAATGATCATGTCTCACCTCTAGTTTTCTCTGTCTTAATTTCAGGTTTTCACCATGTGTTGTAGATAGTTCAGGAGGTTAACTCGACCAAGCAGTCTACTTCCGGGTACCGTTTAGAATACCAGAATAGGGACGATGGTGTAGGTTTAGGTTTATTAGACTGATACATATATACCAACAAGACAGTGTGTATTCGTTTTCATTCAAAGGCTTTATGGTTTTTCCTATAATACCTGGTGGGCCGGTCTCTTGTCAAAATGCCCGGGCCGATTTTTTGTCCCAGTCCAGCCCTGTTTAGTGCCATCTTCTTTTAGTATGGAGCGTCATATGGTTGGTTGGTTACATGTAATACACTTACATTAGTTTATGTTAGCTAACAGAATTGATAACTCAGAGGAAAATAAGGACGCTAAAACTAAAAATCAGTTAAATGCGTTAATTTTGTGCTGCTCCTGTCTGCTACGATGAGTTTTATGTTTAAACCAAGGATATACTGTCCTCTTTCACTGTCTGTGTGTTTAGCTGTAAGTGGCTCTCTGTTGTTTGGCTAGCTACACTCAAACGGGAAAATCCAGCCGTAATGTTCAGGTTTGTAAAGCAGTGGTCTCCAACCTTTTTTGCGCCACGGACCGGTTTATGCCCGACAATATTTTCATGGACCGGCCTTTAAGGTGTCGCGGATAAATACAACAAAATAAAACTAGTACCGGTACCGAAAAAAAGAAAATTTATTCATAACACACGTGAAAAGACCAAGGAAAACCGAGTAAACGATAAAAACGATAATAAAATAACGCTGAAAACCGATAAAAACCCTGAAAACTATACATTTCACACCTGAGCCTCAACTCTCGCGGCCCGGTACCAAACGACTCACGGACCGGTACCGGTCCGAGGCCCGGGGGTTGGGGACCGCTGTTGTAAAGCACTTAATAAATGAGGACTGTGTGGAGGAATCTTTATATGTGTAGCATTTCATGTCCCCTTATCTGATGTCATGTAGAGAAGGCATAATTACTGCAGATGCCATGTAAATTTGATAACAAATGCATCTCTCTCACTGGGTACCGCGGTATCTTTATATGACCCGGTTCAAACTTTACTGAGATGTTGAATCAAGTAAGCTTCATTGCCATTCATCAACAGAATCTCATCCTGTCTTGTCAGGCAAATCTTTCATTTTCCTCACTCCCATTTCTTTCTGAGGGGGTTTTCTCCTCTGCAATTCTGTAATTCCATTTGGAAACTGCATATTGTTGCAAAAAAATCTTCATTGTTCAGTCAGTGAGGAATGAGCAAAGGGGTAATGGATGCTTGGGCCATGAATACTAAATGCTAGGTAATTAAAGGATACCTGTGGAAAATTCCTTTGACTGGCTCAGCAGAAGAGAGTTTCAGGCTAATGTCCATTAGACTGAAGAGAGGACTGAAAAAGAGGGTCAGGTCTGAGTGATGGCTTCTCTCTGAATCACTCATTTGGGTTGAGAATCTGACATTTGATTAAGTCTGACCTACATGTCACAGACAAGAAGTCATGTCCTCTTACATGCACTTCAGTGGAGAGTCAGACTTTAGGAGTTTTATGAGTTTGAAGAGACTTCAAATAAGATTGTTGTTCAAATTAAAGACTGTCTGTCTGCCTTGCCTGTCTAGGTAGGAACAAAGAAATGCAAACAGCAGTCGCAAATATCCATATACTTACTCTTTTAAGGTATTTCCATTAGTCTTAATATTTTATCTCTCTTTCTCTCTCTCAGAGGTCTTAGTCGGGTAATCTAACCAGTGTTGAGTGTAATTGTGTCATTATGTGGCTGACAAAGGTTCTTCAGTCACCTGCACACTGGATGGACAGAAAGACAAATAAAATAGAATAAAAATACAAAAAAGGAAAACAAAATTGTTGTAACTAAAACTTTCACATCTGGCACCATCAGATCATATCAGCTGTATCTCTTGCTTTGAACATCAATTGGTCTAATCTGTGTTAAATTCAAAAATATAAATCGTATTCTGTTTTGCTGATACTACACGATTGCTTATCTGTAATGTCATAGTTTTGATATTTAAAAAAAGGAATAAAAGGAAGAATAGGTGTCACAGTGCTGTGGTGTTTAGCACTGTCACCTCACAGCAAGAAGCAATGGCTTTTCTGTGTGGAGTTTGTGTGGTTATGTTAATTGGTGATTCTAAATTGACCGTAGGTGCAAATGTGAGTGTGAATGGTTGTCTGTGTGGCTATGTGTAAGCCCATCAACAGATTGGCAGCCTGTCCAGGGTGTTAACCGCCTCTTGCTCTGTGAGGGGGCTCCAGCAAGGCTGAAATGGGTAAGTGGACAAAAACAGGTGGATGGAAAGGATGAACGCAGAAAAAACAACATAAAGTGGTGTGTGTTTATCTGGTTGTTGTTACTTAGAAATAATATTTGTATTAAAAGAAATTAGTTAGAGATGGAGAATTTGTTTTCATTGTATGCACACATAAAAAGATTCTCTGTTGTGTGTCTTTTCACCTTCATCAGCGTACACTGGAAATGAAAATGCTGTCTAAGAGACATACTCTGGGATCTGCATCACAGCACTGCAGCTGATACTCCTTCCAGCAGCGTTATTTCTGATACTGATGATAATCGTAATTTCTCCAGTGCTGAGCGTTGTAGCGCTGATGTATAGCTGCTGCATACCTATACTGAAAGTAGTCTACCAGTGAGGAGGTCCAAGACTCAGAACAAGTTAATGGGGCTTCCTGACAGAAATTCAGCTATCAGGTATTGTGGAAATTGTGTTTAAATTGTGGGCTTATATTATCAGTTCTTTATCTCCAGATGGAAGAAGACAGGTTGGATAACCGGTACATTGTGCTTAGTCGAACTTTAGATAGATTATAATGGAAAAGTTATTCAGAATAACCACAGCTAAGCACATTTCTTACTGTATGAGAATATGGAGCTGACAGGCAGGAGGAAAAGAGCAAGACCACTGTAAGGATTCATGGATGGAGTGAAGGAGGACATGCAGTGGGTTGGTGTGACAGTGCAGGATGCAAGTGTTAGGATGAGATGGAGCAAGCCGATGGTGACCCTGAAAGGGAGCAACTAAAAAAAGACTGTGATACTGTGATGCATTATACTCAGATTAAACCCTTGGCATTATCAGGGATCATTAACATGAATAATCATTATATAGCGATATGTTTCTATCCTACAACTCCAGTAAGATAATATCTAACCTATCTGATGATATGTAAACACAGCAGACAATTCACATAAAACACATTTTGTATGCCTTAACACAGTAGTGTGTTAGCACTGAAGAAATCCAGGTAACAAATCACAAGAGGAATCTTGGGATTACACACATTGACTTTTTGAGGTGTCTCACTGATATAACCTTGACATTAATGGGAGGTTTTCACATTCTCAATTGTTCTGGGTCTCTCCATAATCTGTTATAGACACGACTGAGTTCTCTATTGGGTTTGCCTCTGAAGTTTGAACCTTAGAAATAACCTTGTCTTGATGGGTTAGATGATGTAGTTGTCCATCCTTCTCACTATCCTCTTGATGTTTACCAAACCCTCTCCACCCTTCACAGAGCCTACATTTGCAAGCCCTCTAGAGATCAACGCACCAATTACTCCATGTGCATCTTGACTGAATAATAGGACTTTTAATTGTCTTGTCTTTCACAATTATGTCAAAGCCATAACCTTTAATTAAGTGTCTGCCAATTATATTATTCCTTTTTTTGTTTGAGTGGATGAAAGTAATTACTGTCACCTTGTAAAGTATGAGAAGTAATTAATCCTTTTTGATTTCACCAAATCCCATTTTTTTGGTCATTAGTTAGCCTTTTAATCCCCAGAAGATTATGAAGCCTGTTAATTATAGAGAATGGAAGCAGCTACTTGTTGTTTGTGCATGGTCACATTTTTTTTCATAGAAAAATCTACCACTTAGAACAGAATAAATCTGCACCAAATCTGAGCTGTAGGGCCTAATGAAAGAGTCACTGCAACTAGACTGTCTTTCAAAACATGCTGCAATTCAGTGGTTTTGAAATTTGACTTATGTAGATCAAATGTTTTCAGGTTCTCTCATTTTGTCAAAGCCGCCGGATTCTCACAGCTCCACACAAGCCAAACTTTATCATCATTGCCTTGAATTAGTGACTGTGTTAGTATTGGACACCTAGACCAAATTGCAGGAGGGTGATTGTGCTCTTATTTACAGGGGGTTCAACCAGAAGACCATAAAATATCCCATGGATTCTTTTTTTGGTCATACACACATGAGACAGCGTTGGGACCAGGGTCAGTAACTAACACTGTATATATCTCAGCAGAAGGCCAGAAAAAATTGCTTCCAAAAAAGCAAAACTGAGTAATAACAGTCATCTGTTTGGGCACATCGATTGCATGCTGGATGGGATGCAGTGTGTGTCCTCTTTCAAAACCATTTATCAGACAAGGCCAGGTGGGTTGTGGACCCAGAATGTGGGCCATTGTTGTAGGCCAAAGAAAACCTTGGATGTCTGGGGGATCCCACCTCCCAACCCAGGAGCTCTGTGTGGCTGCTATGTAAAGGCTCCAGCCCAGACCCAAGCATGCATATTGTGCAGGTCTGAAAGGACACTATAATCCATCCCCATATGTGCCAACAGTCCTCCACCCCCCATCCTCTATTCATACATCACTGTGACTACATGTCTCAAGAGCGCCTTTAACACTACACAATGCATCGCTGCTTAACATGCGTCAAAACATGATGGAGAGCTAAAATTGTCTTCTTCTGTGGTCAAAACAAGCGCTTCTCGGCACGAGGTATTTTTTAAATATATATATATATGTATTTTATCCAGAGATAATACCGACATGAGTATCTTTGATATGGAGAATGTTTCTTCCTTATTATTGTACATATGAGCTGCTTGCAAAAATAGAAAATAAGCACAGAGGCTCTGAGTAGCTTATAAGCTTGCAGTTTTGCCTAAAAAAAAATGCAGTCACATTGAGATTCAGGTCCAGCATCTCAGCCAACAGTTGGTCCCCCCCCCACCCACCCCCATAAAATGAAAGTAGTATTTATGTTGTGTTTTTTAGTCCTCCTGTTTTATTTTTTTCACTCTCCTTCCTGTCACTTCAGCCGCCTTGCTTTCTCTGTGATGAATCTCAATTATGCCAAGGTCACCTTTCATTGCGATGATCCCTCTCCCACTTTATTGGAACTGGCAGTATTTCCACACTATCATGGCCATGCTTATTGACGGCCACTTCCTTCTCCAAAACAAAACTGGCAAAGTATATAAATAAATAAACAAATAAATAAATAGAAAGGGAAAAAAAAATGGTGAAAAAGTTGCATGGCCTCTAATTTTGGCCGACAGAGCTGGCATGTCTACTTCAGGCTGTGCCTAATGATTTGTAATCATTCTCTTTTTGTGCTGTCCAGAAAGTGGGCGGAGGTGGTTTAGGGCAGCTTATTCATATGTTGGTTTTACTACTGTAATTGCTAAATAATTCTGCTGAAAACACGCTGTGAAGAGAGCCTTTGGAATCAATTTGTATTAAAAATTTACAAACCTCTCCAGCAGTCTTGGATTTTGAATAACAAATGTATTGTATTCACTGTCCATGTTTCGTCTGCCTTTTTCGAAGCAGCGAACTGTTTTTAAAACCATGAAGGTTTATTGTTTTCCATTGTTACCATGACTACTGTACGATGACACTCGTGAGGTCACACTTTCCTACCCTGAACAGGGGAAATGAATGACATAGAGAGTCACAGGCTAATTTGTTTGAGCATAAACAAGATTTGGAGTGTGCGTGTGGGTAGATGGCACCGAGATGACATCCGCTATTCACATTTGATGAGGATGCTACCACATGTAATTGTTGTTTCAGTGCAGCATCTGTTGTTAAGAGGAAGCAGAATGGGTGGGGTAAGAGCTTGCGGAGAGATAGTTAGCCTCACAATTGACAGTGACACGTTGGTAAGCACGAGTGCAGAGTGTGTTAGCTGAACCAATAGGCCTTTGATGGTTCTCTGATATAACTCGTTAAACAAGCATTGGACCGTTTTCCTCTGTGATGTATCTTGGTTGTCCATTTTCTGCTGTCCACACATCCTCACAAACGCTGTCCTTCTTCACTGGCATCAGATCTCAAAGGAGCTACTAGAACAAAGCTGTATAGTGTAATTTCCATTATAACTTATTCTTGGCATACTTGCATCTCTTGAGAAACTCTCTCTTGAGAACATAGCAATTCACTTTATATCAACTTATTTATCAATGTATATAAGACATTTCATAGCAAAGTTAGTTTGTTTACAGAATGAGTAATCAATCATTTCCTGCAGTAAAATAGCCTGAACAACTTCTAAAAATTAAATCAATCAAATTAAATGTTCTTGTCTCACACAGGCCTGATTGGAAATTATACAGACTTTGTATTACGGAGATAGGAGTGTAAAATCCCATCTGTGACTGATCCAGTCGGTTCTGACATTTGCATTCTTACATACAGCTTCATCGGCTAATGTCTTGAAACGTATGGTGCAGTGCATATGTGAAAAATGCTTTACAGCCTCACTGAACTAATGAAGCAATGCTGAGTAATATTAACTTTTTCTGTTGGGCCAGTATAATGGTCTGGAAATGAACTTTTGCCAACCAATACTGAAAATGCAGTGGTTTTTGTATATTCATCCATCCAAATGGTCTTCAAGTTTTAAAAGAAGAATCCTATGCTTGGTTTATAGATATAGGCATTATGATAGAGAAAGTTGACCCCATCTTAAAGATTGTCTTTACCGTAATTGTCGGGCTATAAGCCGCTACTTTTTGCACAAGCTTTGAACCCTGCGGCTTTTAGTCAGGTGCGGCTTTTCTAAGGATTGTCCATGATTTTTGTGATATCGTAAGAGGATTTGTTTTGTTTGTTCCGCTGTTCTCCGGCACTACGTTGCCTGGCGGAAGGATCGGGGTTCAAGAGTGGTATGTTGGTCACATGTCCGTCCGCCAGGCAACGTAGTGCCGCACGAAGTAGCGCGAAAAACAAACTTCAAAGTAGCGCTACGTGTTCAGCGGGAGGCGTGGATGATGAGCGGCGATAAACTTGCGAAAAGAAAGTTATGCCCAACTCCACCAGTGGATTCTGACAGCGTGGAAAAGTGTGAAAACATCCACGATCACCAACGGATTTCGAAGGGCTGGACTGCTGCATGATGGAGACACCGCCACGGCCCTTCAGAGGGTGTTCGACTCTGACACTGACAACGAGGATTTGTTTGGTTTTGAAAGTGACAACGAAGGAGAGAAGCGGAGAGTGGATGACGAAGCCATCCTGAGCCTGTTCGTTTCCGACACTGGAGAAGAGGACTTTGGTGGTTTTAGTGCGCAGGAAGAAGAGAAAGATGGTGAATGACTGACTTTTCTTCTTGTTAAAGCCGTGTCACTGCACCTGAGCCTAAAAGGTAGGCCGAATCTATTTTTCTGGTGTGCTGTAGGTTATTGTTATGTACTACATTTGTTACTCGTTTATGAAGCACAGTACATGTTTCATACTTGTATTTACCGGTACTTGTACATATACCTAAAAAGTTATACAAATATGTACCCATAACTTGTTTTTCAAAATATTAATAAAAGGGGTGTGTCTCCAAACAGCCACCTCTTTCCTGACAATTCCCTTTGTGCATATTCTCTTACATATGATAAGTCAACATTGAAACACCTGCGGCTTTTAGTCAGGTGCGGCTAATATTCAGGTGCGCTTTGTAGTCCGGGAAATACGGTACTTTGAATTTTAAAATTCAGCTTTTTAAGAAAAACATTGCTGATATTCAAAGATTTGTACAAGCAGTGGTTCTGTCAAGCATATAGTTGGAAAAAAGACGTGTGTCAATCTGTGTCACAATAAAAAATTGGACATGCCATTTATTGTCATACAACTGATTCCAAGATTCAATATAGAGAGCAACCCCTTGCATGCAAAAGAGAATGAATGGATTCACTTTCAAACATGCCATTGACCCTCTAAATGCCAAGTTCACCCAAACCTCTTATGCCTGGATGAATGGCAAGGTTCTAGGCAGTGTGAGTTTGTGTGCCATGTCTTTCGCCCATAAAAAAGTCAGATACCCCATGAGACATGGAGTCCACCAGACTGATCACAAAGCTGTTGCTTTATCCAGAGAAAAACTGGGCTTTAAAATGTTTGTGACACGGTAGTTTTGGCATTTTATAATGTGAGTTTAACATGACACTATGAAAGAAAGCACTTGCTTTTCTGTAAATTACCTGTAAAAACCTGTATACTGTACTTCACATGCCTGTCCTGTCATTGTTTTGCTATTTTCTTGCCTTTTCTTTTTTTTCTTTTTCTTTTTCTTTTGTTTTGTTTTTGTTTTTAACATTTTTATTCCCAAACCCACGTTTACAATTATTATAGTGATTTTTTTAGGTTTCATATTGTGGTAGAAGCATTCACAGAGTCACGTTGACAGGCATTGTTTGTGCCATTTTAACAGACAACTGTAATCAAATGGCAGGTGATCCTAACCCAAGGACAATGTGTGTATGGCAGTGTGCCATCTACGTTGGTGGTAAACACACATCCCGAGAACAGGAAAAAGCGGGACACGGCTTGCTGGCAAACACTTTGATCGCCTTTCATTCACTCCCGCCTCTCATCTCTTTGGGCTTTTGGGGAAATGCACTGTTTAATCCACCGTATGTCGCAGAAGTTTATACAAGGTACTCCGCAGAGTTTGGGGCTCACTCTACACGGAGGAGGCGGGAAAAAAAGCATACATTTACACGGTTGAGTGGTGTAATCTTCATGAAATACCGGTAAATAGGGAGAGGAAGCCTAGTGGAGCCGTAGATTAATGCTGCTATCAAATGGCCTGGGACAAAGAAGAGGATGGCTAATGAGCTGGAAAAGGCAGGGCTGTTCACTGCGTTAAATGATACCGTAGCACCATCTCCCCACTGGCCACCGCACTGCCATGTTCACACATTCTGATGTCGCTAACAGCAATGTAGGACAAATACTGGAAAATGTAATTTAAGCAAGAACCAGAAAGATGTGTTTGATATGTTAAAAATGGCATCATTAAAGGCATATTCCTACCACACAAATGCTTTCTAATTTGACCGTCTATCCCATACGCTTTATATGCCTCCTTACAGACTTTCTGAGAGGTAATTTGCTGACAACTTTGTTTGTATCCCCCAAAACGGATGGTCTGTTCTCTCACTCTGTCCCTTTATCGAAACCTCTATTCTTTGCTTTAAGTTCATTTAATTCAACCTCTCTTAGCCATGATATAATGAAAAACAAGATTATCTCCCTTGTCTATCTCTTTCCTTTGGTATCATCTCAGGCACGCTTGTAACCTCCCATGACTGTCGCCTAGGTTACAGGAAGAGTGAGATGAACTCTTGGGCTTAGATAAATTTCTTGGTCTGGCCTGTGGAGACCGTATTAATTTTTGATGTTCTACTGCCTCACAGACACTTTTGCAGGCATTTTTTTCATGTTTTATTTAGGTGTGTGTTAGAGCTAGGTTAAAGTTTCACCAGACCGACGCCCTGAAAGAGTCTGGTGGCATGGAGGAAATATCACGTTGAGGGCACGAGTGGCCTTTAATGAGGGTCAGACAAAACTCAATGCTTCAAGCTTCGAGCTCGAAGCTTGCATGCTTCAAAATATAGCTATAACGTTGTTGGCTAAAGTATAACATGAATATCTGTCATGACATCTCAACAGCGATCAGATAAATTAAAAAGAAAAAACGATATCGGATTTCCATAAAAAAATGTCTCTCTCTTTATTGTGAGTGCAGTCAAATACGCAGGCCTGCTCCAACAGCTTCAGGCCTCGACATATTTATCTTACTTGAACCAAGTGACAGTTGTCTCCACAGTTATTTCATTTTACACGCCACAACAACAAAAAATATGAGAGAAAAAAAATTAAATTAATCAAATGTGGAAGGGATGGGCGAAAGAATGGGCGGTGGAGCTGTGTGGTGGAGTGGATGGTCGGGGGTGCAATATACCCCCCAGTTGTGCTGTGAATCAGAAGGGATGGGTAAATAAATAAATGTGTTATGTATGACCAAGCACACAGACCGGGCTCTGGGGCTACGTGCTGGTTCGACCGCGATGTACTCAGACAAGTGAATAAATCAGCACACAATTAGGGCTTGTGATTTCATTTATGGTACCTACGAGCGCTCTAGTGGCAGTTTCTGGCAGATGTCATTTCTAGCCAATTGATTTTGCTGCTGTCCCGAGGCCCGAGCAGTCATGGCCCCTCTATCCGAATTACAAATGAATGGCAAACACGAGCCAAATGGCTGTCCAGGCAATTTCTGCATGATAGGAGTAGAATAATGTAAGAGACCACACTGGCACCAAAGAACAAAGACATAAACTGACACACACATCACTGGAGGCTCTGCTATGAACATACTGTAAAAACATGCATGTAAGAAAAGGAGTTTGTTGCACTCCTAAGAAAACGTATTTTCAGTCAGACATTAGCGAATTCCTTGAAGGCGCATTCTGCATGTCTTTGTTACGGTAAATAAGATTCTGTTCAGCAGACAGGTTTTAGTGGTGAATTCACTTTAAAATATCCTTCAGCGAGAAGAGTGAAATTGTTTCTAAGCTACCGTGAAATCTCTAAATGTCTTGGGTTTATGCATCTGTGATGTTTTCACTTAAGGCCATGCACAAAAAAAGAAGCTCCAACGCAATCACCACACACTGAACACTGTCATCTCAATCATGCGGTAAGAGCACTTGACCACATGCAATGCAAATTAGCAATGTCATTTCAAAGCTGGAGTGAATGAAGACCTTAGGCTTCAGTCTGAAGTAGTTCATAAATCTGCCAATGGCAGATCTACTGCTACCTTCCTTCTCTACCTGTTGGCTCTATTTTATGTTTTGCCCTTAAATTTCAATTTCCCACTTCCTCTGATGGAATAAAGTCCATGTACACCATATGAACAGTGTACTGCAGCTGACAACAAAATTCCATTATAACAGCAAGAAGGTGGAGATTATCTCAATTGTTGGGATTTGATGGTAGTAAAAATATGCTTAAGTGAGTCGTACCACCTTTTAAGAGATTCATAACTGAAATAAACATAATAATAATTATATTAATACTGTTAATCTGCTAGCATTTGAACATCCTTTTACAGTCTCAGAACTTTATTAACCTGTTAGGCTTCTATTGATGGACAACAAGGCAGGTAGAGAGTTGTCATCAGGAAAATACTAATGAAGTCTCTAAATCTTATCATAAACTAACCGAAAGCCCCTCCAAGTAAATAACTACCAACCATGAGAAAGATATGTTTACAGCTTGAAATTTCCCACTGCCTGAAATATCATGAAGTAGCAGTTAGTGGTAGCAGAGGAACTTAGGGAAAGACCTGGATGATCAAGAAAATGTAGTGAAAAAGCTATGGATCTGCTGGCCAAAAAGGCAAAACAAAACTGATGAACTGATGAACAAACATGAAGGATTCCAGGATGTATTTTAAATCAAACACTCAAGTAATGTCTAAAACCCATGAACATCACCAAATACTGTGTCTAACCTCTTTGAGATGCTCTGCTTGATCGGCTTCCTTCAGTTGATCCTTTTTTGAGAGTATGTGTTTGTTTCATCTTTGGTAACTCAAAAACATGCTCAGTTGTGATGAGATCAGGTCATTTGACCAATGAAAAATATCCCAGTACTTTGTCTTAAGAAACTTCCAGGTTGCACTGCAATATTTGGGCCATTACCCGTTTACACTCTCAAGTGCCATCCAAACAGCAGTGTACCCTTGTACACTTTAGATTTCATCCTGCTACGTCTATCAACAATCGCAATACCAAAGACCCTGTCATACATGCCTATACCATAATAGTCTAATTTAGCATTCTTCTTCTTCTCTCTAACCATGAGTTTGCACTTTGTTGTAAACCTCAGTATTTACATTCACAAAGGTGACTCTTAATGGTAGAACTTGGCACAGATGCTCCAACCATGTCAAGACAAGAGTTGTCTTGACGTGGTTAGATGCTGTGAAAGGGATGTTCCCAAGGAAAAACATTTGCCATCTTCCACTTCAGATATCTTTTGTGGTCCTCTAAGTCTTTTGGTGTTGCTGAGCTGTCTAGTGTATTCTTTCTATTTTAAAATGTACCAGATTGTTGGTTTTACTACTCCTTAAGCTTGTGCTATTTGTTTTTTAGTCTAATGGTGCCCCCTGTTTAATCTACTAACATCTCCACTGATCAGCTCAAATACAAGTCCAACACTTGGAATTGATTATATCTGCTTTCCATCTTTATCTGCTTAATTTGTCATGAAATAATGAGGAAACAGCCCTAACCTGGCAATTAAACTGCTTTTCAGTCAATTGTACTTTTACTTTTAAGCCTCTTAAAATGGAAGACCATGTATAAGAACATAAATTCAATAACAGTTAATCCTATATATGTACTTTGTTGAACCTTTTGAATAAAAGATGAAAGTCCACAATTCAATCAGACTGTGGCTGTTTGATTTAAATACACGGTGGAGGTTTACAGAGCCACAGAATGTGTGACTGTCCAAAAACCTATGGACCTATTTCTAATGGCCCCAAACCTTTCTATATAACTTCATTAGCATAGGTAAAGGAATAAATAGTAGGGTGTTTTACTTTGTGATAATATCTCTCTGTCCTTTCTCTGTGCCCACTGCTAAAGGGCAGTCTTTATGAGGATTCTTTCCAGGATTAAATGATATTTGGCATAGAAAATAGAAAGTGGAAATAGAGGAAAAAGCGAGACACCAAACTGTGATTTTTTTTCTTATATGCTTTAATTTACTTTAGCTTTACAAAATGTCAAATAGACAGCCTTCATGTTCAGGCAGTGCAGACGTGAGACCAGAGACAGAAAATTTTACAAGATGGCTTCTACTGGTCCTAACTCCCAGGTGTTGGGAGTCAGACTTTTACTTTACAGTGAGAGATGTCAAGAATCTCAGCAGCTGGTTGAACATCCAGTCCTTTTGCAAAGTAAGAAATTATATCTTGACATGCAATCTTAGCCCATTGGAACACATCAGTCATTACTTGAAAAGGTTATGCTGAAAACAGGGAAAGCCGTCACTGCTTACACTCCTCCTAACTAAGTGAAAGTCTCCCATGTCGTGGGTTGGCCTTGGATGGAAAAGGAAAAACAAACTGCACCAATATGCAGAAGAGTGTATAGCACGTGGCCTTGTCAATGATGGTATCTAATAGTGAAGTGGAAGGTGACTGTCATTTGGCTTGACAGGAATGTCTTGACCTAATAGCGAGCTATCTGTAAGTCATATAAGGTGAAGCCATAGTATGATATAAGCTGCTTTCTGTTTCTTTTTAACTAGGAATAAAATAGTAACAATAAATAAATAAAATAAATATTTATTTTCCCCAATTCAAACAGAGGGGAGATATAGATATAATTATATGATTTAGTCAAAAAAGCATGAACTCTGTATTTTTACAATAATGTAATCCCTACTGATTTCCATGGAAGGTAACATATCTTCATTATCATATTTTTGCAGGTGTATTAGAACAAAGTGAATGAATTGTAATTTTTAAAATGTGTTCTTCAAAACATCAAAAGCTCTGATATTTTTGCATTTAAAAAACATAATCTCAAGTCTGAAAGTGTTCCAGGCAGACTTGTTGAAACATCAATTCTTTATGTTCCTACAGCTGGTTTAGTATTATATTCTCCACATACAAAGCAAGTGAACCAAAAGAAATCATATTGGGTTTTTTTTAATTTATTTATTAATGTCATTTAATGCCACATAGGCATTAAATGACATAGGGCTCTTTCACTGTGTCACATCAATGTCATAGCACGCTGTGTGAGGCAGGTTGGATTGGATCCCAAAATACAGGACACTCAAGCAGGACTGAACTCAAACCTCAGCTTTATTGTTGGATTCACCCAAATATAATAACTAAACTGAAAGGCACTAGAAACTAAACTAAACTAAACTAAACAGACTTACTGACAGAACACACAGCCAAGAAATGAGAGAGAACGCAACAACAAACAGAGGGGAGATGCAGACATAAATACACGAGGCAAACGAGGTGGAAACACAGCTGAACGTAATCTAACAAAGGAGATAGGAGCCAAAACTGAACATACTGCACACAGGACAGGAAACTATCAAAGTTAAAAAGGAGTAAGTACGAGAAACACACACTGAGATGCTGTATTATAATGTTAGCTTTAGTGACCAATGTTTTTAAAGGCACTTTATTAATTAATGGCTCTTTGTCCAGTAACCAGTTAGGTGGTAAGGGGAAAGAAAAGACAAACAAGAATAATACAGTCACAAAGAATTGTGTAAAAACTGTGGTAACCAGGAAAATGATGAAAAGGTGTATTGCAGATGAGAAAATATTGTAATATGTGTGTGAAGTTGAGAAAGCATATATTTTAAATTAAATTGTACTTTTTAACCGAAACTTAAGTTCAATTGTAAAAATATGATGCCAGAAAAGAGTCAGACTACTGCCTTCTGACTAGATGCTATGTGATGATGCTTACTAATGCTGACTTTACCAGATGTTCTTCTTCCTTGCCATCCTATACTAGAATCATACACTAAAAAAGTGAGTGTGACACAAATTCTGTAGCGAGCATATGATTGATTTATCTACTACATTCAGCTTTGACTCAAGGGGTTTGTTGACCTTCTATTCAACAGTTTTTCACCGGAACTCTCAATATGAGGTCCAAAGAGAAGTTGCACGTGAAAGAGGCTTACAAACAAACAAAATAAACTCACCTAGACAGAACAGCAACATATTGTAGATGCACATCCACTGTGAGTTGTGTTAGGTTTTATGTAGTGGAGACATGTGATTGCTTATTGAGAAAAGGTTGTTTCTCCATCGCTCAGAGCTGCTTTGCCTGAATTTCAACTCTCTTTGCGCGGCTCACACAGAAAGGGGATTTAATAGATTTAATGTTGCTTTCTCATCAGCAAGACATCATGGCAATGTTGCTTACCTCTGCTTCACTGATGCTTTTTTTTCTTTGTCTATCCAGCTAGGGATTAGGTAACACGGACATTGTTTTCCCACTGAAAAGATGGAGCACATACGTTGCTTACCGCTGCTTTAGCAACTTCCTGCTGTTCTCTATGCGATGTGTATAAGCCACATACTGATCTTTCATGTATCTCATTCAAACCGTGGTCTACTATATATGTTTGTATGCTTTCAAATCCATTAAGCATTCATATATAAATTTTAAAAACTATAAAACCTAAATACTTCTACATTTACATGTTAAAATTCAGTGTGTAGGCTTTGTTGCACAGAGAGAGAAAAATTATCTATAAAGCAGAGGTAAGCAAAGCTGTCCCAATGTTTTGTTGATGACAAAGCTACATCAGGACTTTTAAATCCCTCTCCATGTGGGTCATGCAGAGAGATAGAGCATAAGCAAAGACCTCTTCCCAATGGGTAAATACTCATCTCTCCTACATAGGGGCTACCACCACCCACACAGCATACACAGGCTATGTAGGCAATGTGTTACTGCGCTGTGCTGGATGAAGCTAACTGACTATGCTCCTTTGTAATGCTGATATCATGGCAATGTAGGGTACTGTCTGGGTATCAAAGGGTCTGTATAGGTTCTTAGGCATCCAGGACATGGAAGTCTTGAGTGATTAAAAAGAGGCTAATTGGAATTCTTTAGATTTGTAAAAACATGTCACCTCTCATTCAAGAGGCTTCTTCAGTTCTAAAACAACAGAGGGAGAGTCCTAGGTGTGGGGTGAAGGACATAAATGGCCTCCTTTATTACTTTGTCTGTGAATGACCATTGTTAAACAGGTAGTGGCTTTTAAGACAAGCTATCAGCCACATACAATGCAGTATTGAGATCCCTCCCTAAGTGTTTCAATCCCCAGTAAGCTGTCAAGGATTGCAGTGTGGCAAGCAGGAGTAGGACCCAAAATGCAGGACTCAGACTCAGGGGATGAACTCAAAATCGCAGCTTTATTTGCTGGCAGGAAAAACAAACTAAAACACACAGGGAATTAACAAACTAAGACTCACGGGGAGACACAGGGAGATCCACACATCAAGAGGGACGACGCGACACTGACTCAGAGAAACACGGGGTTTAAATACACTGGGAAGTAACGAGGGGAATGAGACACAGAAGGAGAGCACAGCTGGGGAAAATCAGAACTGACGAGACAGGGAGCAAAGTAGGATACACTCACATGAGACACAGACCTTCAAAGTAAAACAGGAAGACGCAAACTAGACTAGGGGAGACAGAGCAACTAAGAAACACAGACAATACCAACAACAAAGAGACACAGACGGGAGCTACTAAATACTCAGAGAACTAAACAGAATACAAGAAAACCAAACAAAGACACTACACTAAAGAATAAGCTGGGACAACAAAGTGAACTAAGAACATAATACAAAAAACTCAGAGGCACAAGAAACTCAACACACTGGGTCACTGACCCAGGACCATGACACTAGCAGAGCCTGTAAGGAAAGGAAACAGCATTTGGAGGTATCTGTTGGTTTGAGATTTCAGGCAGACATTGGCTAGAGGGAACTTTGGGACAGTCACTTACAAACAATTCTTATATTTAAATTCATTTTTCTATCCATTTTCTGTCACTTATCCAGGTCCAAGTCATGGTGGCTGCAGTCTAAGCAAAGATTCCCAGACCTCCCTCTCCCCAGCCACCTCGTCTAGTGAGGGATTCCCAAGCCAGAAAAGATACATAATCTTTACAGTGTGTCCTGCTTCTACCCTGGGGCCTCCTCCTGAGACATGCTCTACTTCAGGTTTTCCAAGTAAAACAAAGAAGTGTACCCAGCATTTACACACACACACAATTGTAAAGTTTGCAAAATCATGCTCAAAACAAAGTCTTGAACCCTAATTGACCTGCCGGATGGACTTGCATCAACCAAGTTGTACTGGCTGTACCTTCTTCCCAGGATAACCTCCTTGAGAACTCCATGGGAATCAGCCGTGCCCAACCACCTGGTTGTCCCAGTCTGACATGTGGCTAAACTGTGCACAGACATAATACTAAACAAGCGAAGTAACTGAGATACGCCAAGATACAGGCACTGTGGAGGACTCATCTTTGGTGTGTTTTCGCTTGTTACTGTCATCACATTGTCAATACAAACAAGAACTGTAAATAAGTGGGTTTGGTTTCACACTCAGGTTTCTCTTCACCATGACTGACTGATACAATATTTGCATTACTGCAGCTCCACCAACTATCTGTCTGTTAGTCTAACATAATAAGATTAATTTTGTAGAATTACTTTTAAAATGTTTAGTAGACTAAATAAATATGTAGAATCTCTTGAAACAAAGTCTGCAGTTCAATCACATCTTTATTATTTCATTTAAAAATGGTGGCGGTGTACAGAGGCCAAATAAGTGTCATTGTACAAAAACATATTCATCCAACTGTACATTAACTGAAGACAACAAATTAAATAGACAAGAAAAGTTAAGTTTTTTCAAGTTTTCTACTTAAATTACAAAAAGACAATTTCACACAGGCTGCACTAAATCTTAGTGTCACCACATGAATGAAAGGCAATTCATTTACAATTGTTCTGCAATTTGAGCAAAAGTCCACTGTGTTATGATCTTTTCTCTCTTTTTTTTCTTTTCTTTAACCAAAATTACTTTTGTATAGTTTTGACATAAAATAAAATGAGCCAACAAGGGAAAATATTCACAGAGTGTTGAATCTCTTGTCTGACACTACTGCTTCTCTCTTTTCAGCTGAAATCCAGAGGAGAAAAAGGACAATTGAACTGGTGTTCTCTCAAAACGAGCTAGGCTTTGGTTAGCTCTGCATCGGCTTCCAGCAAGACTCCTTTAAAGTCATATGCTTTTTTTTGTTTTGCTTTTTTTTCTTCCTCTCCACAGAACCCTTTTAAACTACATGCCTGTGAAGACTGATACTCAGTAAGAAAGAGCTAAATGGAAATGAAAACAACAGGCCTTTGGAAATAGTAAACCCCATGTACAAGAGTGAAATAATGGCATAAAGCAGTGAGATTGATAATGCAAAGAAATGTCCTGCTGAGTATGGATCCACCATAAATAGGAGCGAGGACAGAGCGAGAGATGTAAAAAGCAATTCAGCAGGGGTTACTAAATATGGGGTTTTGGTTTTAATAATGTGAATGCACTGTCTAACCACCTAAAGGGGTTATGTCCACAGCAGGGAGATGAAGCTGTGATGATGGGGTCAAGAAGACATGCTCTATATGCCTGGGGTGGGTGGAGAAATGTTCATCGGTTCAGTGATATACATGCATCTGATATACTTAATTCATGTACCATGAATTCTTCTCAAACTTGGGGCACTGGTTTAGCTCATTGGATTGAGCAGTCCTTAAGGCCAATGCAGAGCTAATGCAGTGCCCAGGTTTGAAGCCATTTCATGTGTGCCTTCGCCCAGCTTTCCTGTCTTCTCTCTAGTGTCCAGGCAATATTAAAGACTAACAAACCCAAAAAACTGATTTAAAAAAGTCTCACCAAACTGAACAAGTAGACTTATGGCCACTGGATGTGGTTATACTGTTTAACTTTTGATTTTAGATTTACAATTGTAGCCAAAATGCATCAGTGAAATACTCAAAATTTAAAAACAGTGGTTTACCGTTAGGTAAAAATAAAGTGACACACCCAAAATGTGAGTTCTGTAACTTGGTTTTTGTTGTAATTTCAAGCCTTGGTTTTAAAGATGCTTTTTGTGACAAAAGCAGCTAGAAATCAAAAGGACAATGGCAGCAACAGGAATTAAAATGGACTGATTTATTGACTAATCAGATTGTAGTGATTACATTCTCCTGCGTCAGTGGTTGGTTTCATGTGTAGACTTGTCTATTGTCTATGTGGAGGGAACCCCTGCCCACCCACCCTCCAATCTGGACCATGATCTTAGTAACCCTCATCACTCAGGCCTCACACACAGACTCTATACTCAGACCAAGTGCATTGCACTACTTTCAAGCACTTTGCAGCCTGTCTTCCAGCCTGTGTGCCTTTCTGTTGGATGAAGTACAGGACAAACTGCGTTCCTTTTCACCTCAGTACGAAACGCGTCATCCATCCATCTTCTTCCACTTTATCCAGGGCCAGGTCGCGGGGGCAGCACCCTAAGCAGAGAAGCCCAGACCTCCCTCTCCCCAGCCACCTCTTCTAGCTTGTCCGGGGGAACACCAAGGCGCTCCCAGGACAGCCGAGCGATACAATCTCTTCAGCATGTCCTGGGTCTACCCCGGGGCCTCCTCCCGGTGGGACATGCCCGGAACACCTCACCCAGGATGCGCCCAGGAGGCATCCTTATCAGATGCCCGAACCACGTCAGCTGGCTCCTTTTGATGTGGAGGACCGGTGCAGCATCCGCATCACTGCGGCCGCAGCACCAATCTGTCTGTCGATCTCCGGCTCCCTTCTCCCATCACTCACGAACAAGACCCCGAGATACTTGAACTCCTCCACTTGGGGCAGGAACTCCTCCCTGACCCGGAGTGGGCACTCCACCCTTTTCCAGCTGAGAACCATGGCCTCAGATTTGGAGGTGCTGATCCTCATTCCCGCTGCTTCACATTCGGCTGGGAACCGTTCCAGTGCGAGCTGGAGGCCATCGCCCGTTGAAGCCAACAGAACCACATCATCCGCGAAAAGCAGAGACAAGATTCTGAGGCCACCAAAGTAAAAGCCCTCCACCACTTGGCTGCGCCTAGAAATCCTGTCCATAAAAATTATAAATAGAATCGGTGACAAAGGGCAGCCCTGGCGGAGACCATCACCCACCGGGAATGAGTCCGACTTATTGCCGGCAGTGCGAACCAAGCTCTTGCAGCGGTTGTATAGGGATCGAATGGTCCGTAGCAATGGGTCAGACACCCCATACTCCCACAGCACCTCACACAGGACACCCGAGGGACGCAGTCGAATGCCTTCTCCAAGTCCACAAAACACATGTAGACTGGTTGGGCAAACTCCCATGCGCCCTCAACTATCCTTGAGAGGATAAAGTCCAGTATTCCGCGACCAGGACAAAAACCGCATTGTTCCTCCTGTATCTGAGGTTCGACTACCGGACGAACTCTCCTTTCCAGCACCCTGGCATAGACTTTCCCAGGGAGGCTGAGGAGTGTGATCCCCCTGTAGTTGGAACACACCCTCTGGTCCCCCTTCTTAAAGATGGGGACCACCACCCCGGTCTGCCAGTCCAGGGGTACTGCCCCTGATCTCCACGCAACATTGTAGAGGCGTGTCAACCAGGACAGCCCTACAACGTCCAGAGCCTTCAGGAATTCGGGGCGTATCTCATTCACACCAGGGGCTCTGCCACCAAGGAGTTGTTTAACGGCCTCAGTGACCTCTCCCCCAGAAATTGGCGGGTCATCCCCCCCATCCCCAGACTCTGCTTCCTCCTCAGAAGACGTGTCAGTGGGATTAAGGAGGTCCTCGAAGTATTCCTTTCACCGCCTGTCAATTTTCTCAGTCGAAGTCAGCAGTGCTCCGCCAGCACTATACAATGTGCAGGTAGAGCACCGCTTTCCCCTCCTGAGATGCCTGACGGTTTGCCAGAATCTCTTTGAGGCAGTCCGAAAGTCTTTTTCCATGGCCTCTCCGAACTCCTTCCACACCCAAGTTTTTGTTTCAACCACTGCCTGAGCCACATTCCACTTGGCCTGTCGGTACCTGTCAGCTG
The DNA here is from genome assembly GCF_963576455.1 of Neolamprologus multifasciatus. Taxonomy (NCBI): domain Eukaryota; kingdom Metazoa; phylum Chordata; class Actinopteri; order Cichliformes; family Cichlidae; genus Neolamprologus; species Neolamprologus multifasciatus. Next base: position 34,843,537 of record NC_140439.1, on the reverse strand, counting down.
CCTCCGAAGTCCCACAGACTAACCAAGGACTCCTTCAGCCTGGTGGCTCCCTTCACCTCTGGTGTCCACCATTTGGTTCGGGGATTACCACCACGACAGGCACCAACCACCTTGCGGCCGCAGCTCAATGCAGCAGCTTCGGCAATGGAGATGCTGAACATGGTCCATTCGGACTCAATGTCCCCAGTCTCCCTCGGAATGCTGTTGAAGCTCTGCCGGAGGTGTGCGTTGAAGATCTCGCGGACTGGGGCCTCTGCTAGGCATTCCCAGCACACCTTCACTACGTGTTTAGGTGCACCGGGTCTGTCCAGCGTCCTCCCCCGCCACCTGCTCCAACTCACCACCAGGTGGTGATCAGTTGACAGCTCAGCCCTTCTCTTTACCTGAGTGCCCAGAACATATGGTCGCAGGTCTGGTGATATGATTACAAAATCAATCATCGACCTGCGGCCTAGAGCGTCCTGGTGCCATGTTCACTTATGGATACTCTTATGTTCGAACAAGGTGTTTGTTATGGCCAAAGTGTGATTTGCACAGAAGTCTAATAACAAAACACCACTCGGGTTCAGATCAGGGAGGCCATTCCTCCCAATCACGCCCCTCCAGGTCTCGCTGTCACAAAACACATCATATTTTCGATTTTTTACGGGACGGTTGGAAACTCTATTTTATTCATAAGGTTAGTTAGTAAAGTTCTCTATCAGTAACATCATAGCAACCACCCAGCTTTACAGAAACTCCGTCATGCTAGCTAGTACACAGTACGAGTTATTGTAACTGACGGTAAAAAGTCAGCACAACTAAAATACCTAAACCTAACCTAATGAAACCTGAACCTATACCTAAACTTGGTTTATATCTGACCCAGATAGACTGCAGGTCATAACTTCTTACCTGAAGTTCAGTTCACCTGACACTCGGACCGGTGTTGTGCCAAAAAGTGATTGTCTGCCAAAAACTGATTTCTGGTATTTGCCAAAAACGGATTGCTCGTATTTAAACTGCTATAAATAACTTGTTGGTCTATAATATGTGTCTATATGTCTATAATAACACAGAGTTATAAAGATACTTAAAAAAACAGGTAATTTTTAAATTCTATATATAATTCCTTTGTAAACCCTGTTCACCCAACTCTATTTACCAACATATGTAAAGATATAAAAAACACACGGAAACATTGGAAATCAGTTTTTGGCAGGCGATCACTTTTTGGTACAACACCGGCGGCTGCCTCGGGTCTCTCCTTCTCCTGCCTCCCATTTCCCTCATCCACCTGCTGTCCTTTATGGTAGCTATGGTATGGTATTGTACATATACAATGAAAAAAAAAAAAGTTATTCTATAAATTGGTGTCATCTGGCTTACCATAATTTGAACGTTTGCTAAAAAAAAAAAGATATTAACTAAACCTAAACCCCACCATTTTTTTAACAACCAGTCACTCAACACTCATGTTCACACTTGTGGCACCTGAAAGCCCTTCCGTCTTTCCCATTGTGAAGGTTTGGGAAAAAAAACTACATGGCATGGCTGTGTTAAGTTGCTGAGGCTACAAAACAGATGTATTGAATATGTGACTGGAAAACAGATGACTCTGTGACCTCCAAAGCAAATCCAAGTCTACAGTGATGAACTGTATATCTGGTTGTGCGGCAGAGACCCAGAATGTGCACATTGTCCTTCCCAAAAATAGTCTCAACAGTAAGTGTGGACAAGGGCATATTGTTTCAGTGGCACTGCAAGGGCTACTCAAATGCTCATAACTAATAGCATTGATTCTACAAGCTGTGTTGATCAAACTCCTGTCGAATCATAGCGGGAGGTTCAAAGCTTAGCTATTAGACACATGCTATGGCGCAGACCATCTCCTAAGCGAGCTCTGACTGTTCTGTTAAGAAGGCAGAATTAGATTTCAAACAGAGTGGGAATAAATATTATTCTGTTCTCAGCAAAAAGCCCAGAGTGGTGTCTATGTGATACACCAACCTTTTAATGGAAGCTTATCAGCCATAGCCAGTGCCCTGCAAGGATTCTTTCTAATACTGCTGTTTGCTCACAATCAGCATTGTGTTTAATAAATGTGGTTGAATATTAACTAATCTTTTGATCTCACTTTCATTAGGCCACCCCAAGAGAAGTGCATTCTTCACGACAAATTAAGACCCCCCATGTCCCCGCCTACAACCCTACATCTTATACTCGTGAGGGAAATGAGCAAGGACACAAATGCTCTTATGTAAAGATAACTGGTAAACTGCTTTAATTAGGCCTTGTTTTCAAAGTACCCAACTTTCTTTGGGAGGGACGTTATTATGGGTTTTTTTTTTTCTTTCTTTATACTGTTTGCCAGGCCCCAGTTTCAGCTCGTTTTAGACAAACAGCATCATACACACATACAGGGAGCAGTTTTTATACTGTGCCAGATTTACTCCTGTAGTATTTTAGAACATGTCATGTAGGACAGGATTGCTCCTGCCGTTGGGACAGCTTTTTCATTCAGTGATGACATGTGCCCAATTATTAGGTCCTTCACAGAAACTCAAATGCTTCTCGGCCCACCTATGTCTCATCATAAACAAGCTACAGGACCAATACTTACACTATGATCAATGATTTTCCCTAAAGGCCAATAACACACCACATTGTTAGTTACGCTTTGATTACTGAGACACTGTAGTGTGTCTATTACTTTAGTGTCACATATATCTTCAAACACAGAGTGTACTGTATGCTGACTGGGTTGAAATGTACTGTATGAAAATTCAGCCTGCCAATTTTATTCACATCAGCAGCCATACATACATAAACCATGTAGATTTAGATTGGTCAATAATGCACCAGTGCTCCAGATATACTACAACCTGTTCTCCATCAAAGCAATATAAGGACACATTTAGGTCATAACTAATCAACTTTTATTCTCCTGCCTCATTAAAGTATACCCTTAGCTCATAAACAAAGGACTGAAAACATGCTCACCTGTTCTCTCCCCCCATTAGGTCCGCATAATGCCTACTAATTATGTTTGCTCATCTATAAGCCTTAATTATGCTGGGAGCTGATAATTAGCTTGGCTAGAATAGGTGCATATGTTTCTTCACTATCAACCTGCCAGGAATAAAGGGTATCCTCATCTCCAAGCAGACTATAAGACTCTCTGTATAATTTTACATTTTACTGCTTTGGTACTTAATGTAACATTAACTTTTGACCAGTGTGGATTCTGTAATGTGTGATAGAATATAAAGGCATGCCAATGTAATATGCTCATGCTATACTAGAGGGCATATAACCCTCTATCCACCATGTGCTGACAATGCAATAACAATTGCCACTCTTTCCCAGTATAACCCACAGAAACCTAGAATTGCAGTCCATCCATCCATCCATTCATTCACCTGACCGGGTGAACCTCTGGTGACCTGCAGCATGTTCTCTACCTTTTTATAGGTCAATAATGTTTCCAGAATCACAAACACTGTGAAGTTTATCCCATGTTATTTTATCCATGTTAAAAAAGATGGCTACAGGCCTGGATAAAGGTGCACATCACTTTCTTTTTTGACAAAGCATATAGTTAGGGCTGGATCAGGTGACCCTTTGCTGGAGGTTTCTTCTTGTTAAAAGGAAGTTTTTCCTTTCCACTGTCACCAAGTGCTTGCTCATACAGGTGCATTTGATTGTTGGGATTCTCTCTGTTTTCTTTGTATTACTGTAGGAAACTTTTAAACCTTATCTTAAAAGTAGAGAAGGTGTCTGTCTCCCAAATGCAAACTGGGAGCTGCTTTGACAGGAAGGTGCCTGAAAGTTGAAGGCTCTGCCATTTAAATACCATAGGAACAAGAAGTAAATTAGCACTCTGTGAGCCAAGTGTGGTGATATGGTACTATGAGGTCTTTGAGATAAGATGGGGCCTGAATTTTCAAGATCTTGTATGTGACAGTTGAGAACCATCCACTATAGAAGGAATGAGACTGGGACGAAGGAGATCCTCAACATATGCCTTTGACTGCCCATTCTCAGTTAAAGTCAGCAACTCCATCCACACTGTAGACAATGTAAGCTGAAAACTATTCCCCTCTCTTGAGTTTCCTGATGGTTTGGCAGAATCACATCAAGGCAAATCGAAAGTCTTACTCCACGGCCTTGCACAACTTCTCTCACACCTGAGTTTTTGCTTCAGTTGTTGTCAAAGCTGTCAGCTGTTTTCAGAATCCCACAAGCAGACACAAAAATTGTGAATTAAATGCGGAATTAACAAAACATTAATAGATTAAATGCTAGGGTTAGAGACACCGGATAAGGGAAATGAATGTAGAATTATGTTCTAACTGAGTCACACATTTTGTTTTTGTGGATGATCCACGTGGATGTGCCAAAAAATTGAATATCACCCTACCTATACCAAGGTTGTGTGGGAAATAAGGTAAGAGGTTTGTGTCCTTTTATCTGTTAATTTGTTTCCTGTACATGTGCCCTGTCTAAAAAGAAAAGCCAAATTAAAAAAAAAAGAAACTTCATAACTACAAATCTGATTTCACATGGAAAAAAGGCTTAGTAGGGGAACAGAGCATGGAAACTAAGTGAGTATCAGAGGTCAAATTACTTTTCAGAGCTGTGACTGGCTTGTGCCGTGTCAAATCATGGCCAGGCTGAAGGATTCTGAGCGGGCACTGCATGGCAATCTAAATCCTATCAGTTCTATTCAATGCACAGTCTGGCAGAACAAAAGTGAGTTCATCATCAGGAGATCAATAAATCAAGGTTTGTTCACAGAAAACATAAAACCAACTTTATTTCAAATACAGATATTTTCTAAATAAGAATTCTAGCTTATTATACAAAAACCCTCAAAGCATTCTAATGATGGTCACAGACATGGGTAGTAGTTTCTCTTTTTTTTTTCTTTTTCACTTGTCCCGTTTGGTTCTTTTGCCATCAGAATTATTGTCTAAAGGCAAGGAAAGATGCGGATTTACTTTGCCAAATGGACCATCCTGGACTTGCTGAATTGGCCTCAATACCTTGGAGGGCCTGAGATGTCCCTAGAGAGGTGGCGTCTGATACCTGACCTGACATATAGACACAGACAAACGGGCACACACAGATACAAACATCCATTCCCACCCTCATGCTCTCATATGCAATTATTCAGCACTCACCCAACGTGGAGACAGACATAGATCAACACTGTACACACAATCACACTCCCCAAGCGTACTCTATACCCCAGGTCTAGGTACTATTGCCCCTTGAGGGGGAAACTGCACCCAGACCCAGGTAGTGTTACCCTCTTCCCTGGGGTGGAGAGAAGCAGACCGCCCCGACTTCGCAGCAGCAGGGAGGCCCCACATTCCAGACCCCAATAGGACGACCAACTCAGAACAGCCTCGGAACAGCCTCCCCCACCAGTTGAAGAGCCCCTCAGGTGGCTTGATGCACTGGCGGCACCATGCGCCAGGGCTGAGCCCCCCATACACCTGCGCACAAGCCCGGCGACACACCAACCAGGACCCAAGCCCCCAAGGCCCAGCCAGGGCCCCAGCCCGGAGACGGAGCACCCCCAGAACCTCACGCCCACCCCGGACCCACCCAGGGGTAGCCAGGCTACCAGGTCAGGAACCCACGTTCATTAACACAGACCCTACCCTAGCCCTGCTGCATGTAGCCACAAGGAAACCATCAGAGCCCTTAACAGGCCATGACCGCAACCCCGGGTTGAGCCCTCCCCTGAGGCCCCAAGCCTGTCCCTACCCCCACACCAATCACAACAGCGAAGGTGGGACCAAACTATGACCGCCCACCCACACTAGGTGATGAAGCTGATCAAAGGAGCCCAGAGCAATTGATCTGATGTGGTGGCAGAGGTTGTGTCAAGACTAATGTAATCTATTAGATAATTTCTATATTGGTTAGAATTAAGATTATTTTTATTTTTCCAGTTCATGAGGACTGTTTTCTTGGCTGTGCATAGGGCAGTGAAAACCATATGGGCTTTATTCTTTTCTGAAGTGACATTATCTAAGCTGCCCAACAAACACACTAATGTTACATTTCAGACACTTCGATAAAGTGTCGCCAAAACTTCTGAACTGGTGGACAGAACCAAAGAGCGTGGATATAATTGTCCGGTGAATTGGTTTGGCAGTGTGAGCAGTTGTTGGTAGACGTAAAGCCCATCTTGAACATCCGATGACCTGTATAGTGCACTCTATGTAGTATTTTGTATTGAATTAATTGAAGACTGGGATTTCTAATTAAATGAAAGGTTTTTATGCATATCTGAGACCAGAAGTTTTGGTCTAAGTTAACTGATAAATCCGCTTCCCCTTTTTTCAATAGGAAGTGATATTGATTCATCTGTTTTAGAAAGCATTCTGCATATTTTTGGAAAGTAATTTTGGGGTTTTAAGAGTAAGAAATTGAACCACACTTGGTGGTGTTTGTAGTTCAACTTGACCCGGTTTGAATTTCTTTTTTATTATGGATTTAATTTGTTGATATTCTAAAAATCTTTTCTTGTTGATTCAATATTGTGTAACTAGTCTGTCAAATGAAATAAATTCTGTTCCTTCTAATATATGTTCTACATATTTGATTCCTTTACCACTCCAATCTGGAAAGTTTATCATATTATTGTTTTGTAATATGTCAGGGTTGTTCCAGATACGTACTGTACGTTTGTATGCATTAATGAAGACTCCGTCAATTTTAGAAACTCCCACCATGCTGTCAGAGAAGAGCTGATGCTGACGCTTTTAAAGCATTCATGTTGTTGGATGTTTGAGCTGATAAATGTTAGGTCTGAAATCTCTAGATTATTGCAAAGTTCTTGTTCTACATCTAGCCAAGGTTCATCTAAGAAGGTATGTTTTAGCCATCCTGAGATAAATTGAAGCCTGTTGACTAAGAAGTAGTGCTGAAAGTTAGGCAGTTCTAATCCTCCTTTATCCTTGGTCTTTTGTAATGTTTTTAAGCTTGTACGTGGGGGTTTATTTTTCCAAAGGAATTTGGACATATATGAATCTAGAGATCTGAACCAATCTTGTGGAGGTTTAGTTGGGATCATTGAGAATAAATAATTTATTTTTGGTACCCCCATCATTTTTATAGCGGCAACCCTTCCCATGAGTGATATGGGTAGATATTTCCATCTAGCAGGATCGCCTTCTACTTTCTTTAAAAGTGGGATATGGTTTAATTTAGTTAAATCTGCAAGCTTGGGAGAAACATTAATACCTAAATATTTTATATTTCCAGATTGCAGTGGTGTAGAAGAAGAATTATGGAAGGAGCAATTAATCAGAAGGACTGTAGATTTTGACTAGTTAATTGTAATCTGATATTCTTGCAAAAGAGTTTATCAATGCAATTACCCCAGAGAGATTGGTTTGTGAGTTTTGGAGAAAAAGTAACACATCATCCACATAAAGGCTGATTTTATGTTCCACATTCTTGCATTTTATGCCCTTAATTACTGAATTCTGTCTAAATGCTGCTGCTAGTGGTTCAATAAAAATTGCAAACAGTGAAGGGGAGAGTGGGCATCCCTGTCTGGTGCCCCTCAGGAGACAGAAGCTGGAGGATGTTTGGTCATTTGTTTTGACACAAGCTGTTGGGGAATTGTATAATATATTTAACCAGTTAATAATAATAATAATAATAATAATAATGGATTGCATTTATATAGTGCTTTTCAGGACCCCTCAAAGCGCTTTACAATACCACTATTCATTCACTCTCACATTCACAAGGCAAGCTACAGTTGTAGCCACAGCTGCCCTGGGGAAGACTGACAGAGGCGAGGCTGCCATATCGCACCATTGGCCCCTCTGGCCACCACCAGTAGGCGGTAGGTGAAGTGTCTTACCCAAGGACACAACGACCGAGACTGTCCGAGCCAGGGCTCGAACCGGCAACCTTCCGATTACAAGATGAACGCCCAACTCTTGAGCCACGATCGCCCAGTTAATGAAAGAGATTCTAAAACCAAATTTGTGTAAAGTTGCAAATAGAAATCTCCAGTTAACTCTGTCAAATGCTTTTTCTGCATCTAAAGAAAATATTGTAGTTTTGATGTTTTTACTGTATGAGTAGTCTATCAAATTAAGTAATCTACGTGTATTTGTTGATGATGGGTAGTAGTTTCTAAGCCACTTCTAAACTAGGGGAGGGAAGGGAGTATTGGGGCCACACACACACACACACACACATATATATATATATATATATATATATTTAGAGGAAAAAGGCAAATTTCCTTTTTTGAAAAAAAAAAAAAAGTTGAAATTTGCAGATTACAGTTGTTGTTGCAGGATAAACTGCCACAGCTGCTATACTCAACATAGACCCTCTACAAAATGTCTTGTTTAGATGAGTTAGTGAAACGAGCTGATCAGCTGTCTTGCATCAGAAGATATATCCTCTTTATTGCCTGAGAGTGTAACCCTCAATAACCTTGCACCTGTCCACTGGCAGCCATTTCATTTTGTACCAATCCACTCCTCCAAGAATATATTGGGTTTTGCTGTTTGACCAGATGTGACTTTCTGCACCATCTTTTCAATGTCCTCATACTTATCACCACACTGTTTATGTGATAAAAGAGAAATCAATTCTTTTGTATGATTTCATTATTTTGACTTTTTCTCAAAATAATATTTTAGCTTTTTCTCAAAACAGATTTTTTACTTTAATCTCAAAATATCAATTCTCAAAATGATAAATGATTTTTTATGTGGCCCTAAAACTCCATCACAAAGCCCAAATACTGGTAGGGTAGAATCTGTGGCCAGATTATCCAATGGGCATTCTGGGCACGTGCCCAATTAGGGGCCCATCAAGGAGGCAAATGAAAAAAATACTAGATTTGTGTTATTTCAAACATTAGATCTTAAAACCATATATTATCACAACAATTACATAATTGTTAGAATACAGAAGTCTGTATTTACCTGGGCTTTTCTCCTCTAAACTGCTGAGGCAACTGGTCTCTCCCAAAGTCAGCTAGCTAATGAATATGTACTTCCAAAATAATTGAAACAGGCATGACAGGAAAACAGAAAAAAAAATGTATAAAATTGCATTTTTTTTCCCAACAAATTCAGGAATGAAACATTGCCATTAACTTTAAAGTTGTTCAGAGGTTCATGCAATGACATGCAAGCTAATCTGGTTCACAATATGACATTAAAGTTTGCATTTAAATGAAGAAGCTAGGCTGCGTTCACCAGTACAGGGCCTGCTGCACCTCACAACCGAAGAGGAGATTTTCCAGGAAATATTTCTGTTTTACCATCATTGTTGTTATTATTACATTTTTGTTCTTTACAAAGAAAAAAAAAAGTTTTTCTAAGTGGACATATCCCATAAGTGCTTTTCCTGATAAAAGCTCTCTGGGCTCTACTTCATTATTGTTTCTACATTCATCCGGGAGTGGGACTGTGGTACTGTCAAGAGGTGCTGAAAAGAGGAAAAAGAGGAGGAGTTCAGAAGGATAACAGAGAGAGAATGAGAGACGAAGAAGAAGACAACAACAGGTTTGTATGTGTAAAAACGTAGGTTAAACAATATTTTCATTGCTTTAAAAAAAACACAGAATGCTCTGACAGCTTTCATTTTCCATTTAATATAAGGTACTTTTAGTAAGTTATTATGGTTACTTTTTTTTATTATTTAGTAAGGTACAATCTCTAGATTTTGAACTGTTCTGAGTACATGTATGCACACACTCTTGTCTGATGTGTCTGATTACCAAAGAAAAAAAATCAGATCTTGGCTTGTTTTCAAGATCAAGAGCATGGCCAGCATTTCTCTGTAAATGATTAAAAAGAAACTACAAACAGGCAAACAAAGGAGAGAAATCTACACTAAAACATATCAGCAGGGATTGTTTTGTTATTAGCTTATCTAAAAGGAAAACTCTCCTCGTTTTAAAGGTGTGTATTTGAAAAAGAACAGAGTAGGGATTTCTGAGATTAAACAGAATGAATGACTGTATTAAGTGTGGTTTCTTGATTGTCATGTCAGAGGAAAATTTAATGGTACTTCAGTGCTACTGATTATTGTGGTTATTTTATTACTTTTGTTTATTTTATTTTCTGCTAATGCCCCTCTTCTACACTAATGCCCTTTTTTTCTGATTTTAGAAATGGGCATTAGTGTTTACCGTAAGCTTGTTTGAAAAACGATATAAATTTTGTTAGTATGAAAAAGCTCGATGTAAAACCAAGGAAACCGTAGAGATTTTTTCCTCTGTTTTTTTGTTTATACTCCATGTTAAATATATTAATTAGAAATATAATCCAAAACTATCTAGATTTAATGAGTTATTCACTTTAATATGTAAATAATGTAAACCAACTTAAAGCATTCTCAGTGTGCACATATCACAGTGTAGAAACTGATAAAAATGTCCTTTAAATCCTCTCAATCATCAGGTCTTCATCTTGCAGCTCACAAGAAAAGATTATTTAATTTTTTAAGTAACATTATATAGAAAAGCATCATCATCACTTGTTGCTGCAGTGTAAGGGACACTATGAAGTAAAATGTTGTTTTGGTTCATTAAAGAGGCACAAAGAGATTTGAGCTCTTAGTATGAGTCAAATGCACGTGGGCATAACAAAAACAAACAACAAAAAAGAGATTGACTAAAAATCAAAATTCACATCTCAGTGGTAACACTACACACCTTTGAAATGTCAGGTGGAAGAGATGTCCTGTCCCCACTGCTGTTCTGCATAGGCCTGACGCTCCTCAGTGAGATCATTGACAAGACTGGCTATGGATACCAACTACGATCAATATAGGCTGCGGTTAACACACCAGGCAAGACCCCAGGTGCAGGCTGTGCAAAGATGCCCCTGAGACAGTCCAGCATATAACAGCAGGGTGCAAGATGCTAGCAGGGAGAGTATACATTAAACACTGTAACTAAGTGGCCGGCATAGTATAGAGAAACATGTGTGCCTAGTATGGCCTGGAAGTCCAGAGGTAACAAAATGGGACACACCCCATAGGGTGGTTGAGAATGACCATGGTAAGATCGGTCATTCTCAGGTAAAACAGGGGGACTTCCAGATACAGACAGACAAACAAAAGTACTGTAGTGATACCGAATGACAGCAACATCAGAAAGAAGGAACATGGAAAGCTGGAGAATTACCAAGGGCTCAGAGAAGAGCTCGAGAAGATGTGGAGGGTGAAGGCAGCAGTGGTCCCAGAGGTAATCAGAGACTCGGGACAGCGATCCCCTAATTGGGCGAGTGGCTCCAGCAGATCCCAGAAGCAACATAGACGATCTCTGTCCAGAAGAGCGCAGTCCTAGGAACAGCAAAGATATTGCACAGGACCCTCAAGCTCCCAGGCCTCTGGTGGACGACCCGAGCTTGAAGGATAAAGACTGCCCACAGGGGCAAGAGGGGAATTTTTTAATATATAAATTTGTATATTTACTCTTAATGTATTGTCAGATTCTTTAACTGTAAAAAAATGTACTTTGGTAAATACTACTTGTGTCATCTACAGTTTTTTTCACAATTGTAAAATTACTACTAGGCAACATTCTTGCCTACATTAAGACTTATGGCTAGTTTAGTTTTCAACAATCAACCTTATGTCTGGTTTTGCAATTCAGATCAAATGTAATTTGTTCTTACCCAACTTTGGTTCCAACACTGAGATGGCACATAAACAGGAAGAGGAGCTAATTGAGTCGCCACTGGATGACATTTGTTTTCATTTTATTTGCCAGTGTTGTCTGCTAGCATTTCTGCTTCTGTGTACAATTTTCCTTTAAGCATATCTGTCCACCTCCCTCACCAACACACACACACACACACACTACACCAATCAGCTTCAACTCTATCCCTCCATTATGACCTCAATCTAAGCTGTGGAGTTTGGCCAGCACCATTCCTTGTCCCTGAGGTACTGACCCTGGAGGAGCCTCCTCTTTGCCAGGGAGCCCTTAGCAGCAAGGGACCAGTGGAAAATGCCACTCTGTAGGCAGTGTTCTGCATATGTGATGGCGTCAGTGTTTGTCCAGTTTGCGGAGAGATATTTCAGTGTATGTGTGTCTGTTTGGGTGGGCAGAAAGTACAATAAATAAACAAACAAATTAATAAAAGAAAATATCATGAATTCAAGGAGGACTGTCTGCAAAGAACTTACATTCTAACTGTCGATGCGCCACAGGGAGTGGACTTTAAAGGAAGTATAAAGGAATGGCTACTCAGTGGTGAGGTCTCCAGTTGTATGTGTCCACATTGGAGTATTATCAGTATTATTATTAAGTCTTTGCTTTATGGCACAGGGCTCCTGTTTGTTTACTGTACCCAGTGTTCACCAGTCATCTGCTGGTGGTCTTTTACAGGGTAGAAAAAAGGCCCATTTGTGGCTTTTTTGAAAAATATGTTAAATAATAATATAATTTATTATATTGTAATTTATCGTATGTTGTTATAAAATAGTTTAACATATATCAGAATATGCTGTAGAGGCCAGGTTGCAAATGTTCTGTACTGCATTTTTTAGAAGATGTTTTGTTAATTTCATAAATATTTGTTTTCTTTACCTTTCCAGTAGTTTAATTTGATTTCTGTATTGTAACCAGAAATGATCCTCACAGATATCTAGTAATTCCACTAATTTAATCGTATTTAATAATAATTAAAATAAACAGAAAGCATAAAAGACAAGATAGTTTAGACCAAATGAATAAGACTAAAACTTTAATGAGATATGTTGAGAAGATATGTATTACTTTTATTGGCCAAAATCTAAATCTAAATCCAGAGACTGAATAAAAAATAGAAAGGGACCCAGCTAAGGTGCTTCAGGCATCTAGTTAGGATGCCTCCTGGGAACTTCTCTTTGGAGGTGTTCTGTGCACATGAAACTGGAGAAGTCCGTGGGGTAAACCCAGAATGTGTTGGAGAAATTACACATCTCTTCTGGCCTGGGAATACCTCAGGATCCCTCAGGAATAACTGAAAAGCGTTGGTGGGTAAAAGGACGTCTGGCATATGCTGCTTAGCCTGCTGCAACCCTCACCCGACTTCAGATAAATGAAAGATAACGGATGAATGGACAGAAAACAAACTGATAGCTGTGAGTTTTTAACGCTTAACTAAGATTTTTGGCATCAACTAAATTTAAACGTTCTACATCCCTCCTCACATTTGGCCTACCACTGCAGAGGGAAGTGACCTTTCTGAACGGCACCACCCACACAACCACATTCAGGCCCTCCACACACTCAGTCATCCAAAGATCCCCCTTTAAGCCACTATGCACAACCAAGCGTTAACCCTTCCTTATGCCAAGTAGCATACAATAAACCAATTTCACCATTCTCCGCATTTTCCAGTGCGTTTCTTGTGTGCCACACCAAGACCCTCATACTTGTTGACGTGTTAACTTGAAGTCAGAGCATCTTTGATCAGCGGGATCAGATCTCAGAGGGGAATGTCATTAAAAATGACATTCTGAATGCCGAAAAACCCTGGCAGCAGGGCGGATTTTCCACGCAGTGTGAAGTTGTAAGCTCATAAAAGACATACACCACTGATTCAAATGTGTAGCCCAAACCCGCTATTATAATACGGAGCTCTCCCTGCCTTTCCCTATTTCTTTTTGTTCTTTTTTCTTCTACTTGCTCCTTCTCTCCTTTTCACCCATACACATGCTCGCTTTTTTTTTTTTTTTTTTTTTTTTACTGCTGGTTGAATATGCGTTTTGCTGGATGACTTTCAAAGCTACTTGTTCCACTTTCTTACATTTATGCTAATTGGAATGCAAATATTGAGGTTCCATTTTAAGCTGCTGGTTTAAGGAGAGTGTGTAGGGATGAACGACAGTGTATTGACAACCATGGATCGCCAGCCAGAAACTGTCAGACTTGGGAGAGATTTCCAGGGATAAGAAGTTGAGAGTAGCAGGAAAGGACCACCAATATGTTCCTTCTCATCCTGACTGAAAAACATTACACACTGTGCTATTTTCTGCCTCAAGTGCACACTGTAAGCTCAAGCAGGGAGCATTTGAAAGGCCTATATGTACTGAGCTTGAACAGTGGGCTCTTTTACAGTAGGTGTAGTGTTATGCCTGTGCACACCAGTCTAATCTCTTGAGTCACAATGGAGCACAGAGCAGGGGTTGCAATGAACTGAATAAAGCTTAGAGCCTCCATTGATCAAATGACTTGCCTAGCTAAGACCTTTTAACACACACTTACCTGAGACTACTTCTTTAAAGTTACAGTATTTGTAATGAATACAAGGCAAATTCTGTTCGCTTTCATCAAAGGTAAGGACATAGAAGATCAGGGCACTGAAAACGTTGACATCCACATTGCTCTCAAGGCCAGAAAAGGCATCATGTGATGTACTTACTGTGAAAGATGTCTCTTTTATAGTAAAAGTCCATGTAAGAAAGGAAGGGGGTGAATTATAAGCATGGGTCAGTCTGCTATTATGTCATAGTATTGAGCATGTGCTCTCTCTTTGTGAATGCTGCAGCATTTTATCAATACACATGATGAAAGTTGATGGGCAGTAATGACAAAGCTTTTTTTTGTCAGAGGAAAAGATTTTCTTCTGCTGGTTCACAAGAGATGATTAGGTTTAAATTCAGCAGCACAATGTGACCTGGTATTATTTTTTAAGAACTACTCAAAAGTTGCAACATTTTGGTTATATAATAATTATTAAATGATGAGTTTATGAAAATATTTTAAATAAGACTGAAAAAGAACGTTGTTTTTTTTTTCCAATCTTATTTTTAGTTGCATGCTTTTTTATGATTTTTTTTCACAGACAATTTGGAACAACATTAGACTAAAATATTTAGTAGTACTTTTTAATACCAGTGTAATAAACTGATGAAAAACATAGCAGAGAATGTTATAATATTTATTTATTTATTCAATGTTTTCTGCAGTTTTGTAATGGGTAATCAAGAACTGCAAAGCTCTTATAATGGTCGTTTTCCATGTGGCAGTTTACTTAGTCAGGGCTCCTTCTTGTATATGGTGTCAAACTGCAACATTTTGTGTTGTGCAGACAAGATTAAGTGAACTGCAAAAGCCGTGTGAAGCAAACCTTATTTGTATACTATGGCTTAGTTTAAAGGTTTTGAAAGCTTTCTGCTTCTTTTAAGCAACTTGTATACATGCTTACTGTGGTCCACTGAACTAACTCACTCTTCCATTGATATTGATCATCTGCATTTATCACCTTAGTTTAAAACTCAGCATTTGCTTTAGAAATATTGAATTGTCTAGTTTAATTATACATGTAGCCATCTTAGGCAGGATGCAAATCTCACCATAAAATGTAACATTTCTAAGTTAAATTATTTTATTTCTTCTGTTAACCCACCGCCACTTAATTTGCCATCTAAATTATACCATTGCCCAACCAATTACAAAGACTTAACCTCTGCAGTTACCAACTGGCTAATGAGCACAAAATTGAGCAGCTAAGGAGTATTGTTAAAAGAAATCAAACTGTTGCTTTTCTGCTATTTCAAAAAATGACCAGTTACAATTTCTTAATTGTAACTGGTCATTTTTTGAAATAGCAGAAAAGCAACAGTCCTAGCAGCTGGGCTGAATTTAACTTCACTGGCATACACTAAAAGCCCACATGTTATGAGCTGAACATGCTTCTCTGTTGGAAGTGTGTTGGCAGATGGAGGCAGTGGTACAACCAGTCTGTGGGATTCTCCCATTCCTGGTGAATTTTGCTGGTGAATTCCCTTCCTTCTTTGCCTCACTTGACTGCAAGGAACATGTTTACACAGGTTGAAAACTCCACTTTGTAAGTGAATATACAGGCTGGGCCATTTATATGGATACACCATAATAAAATGGGAATGGTTGGTGATATTAAAGTCCTGTTTGTGGCACATATGTGAGGGGGCAAACTCCTCAAGATGGGTGGTGACCATGGTGGCCATTTAGAAGTCGGCCATCTTGGATACAACTTTTGTTTTTTCAATAGGAAGAGGGCAATGTGACACATCAAACTTATTGGTAATGTCACAAGAAAAACAATGGTGTGCTTGGTTTCAACGTAACTTTATTCTTTCATTAGTTATTGAGAAGTTTATCTTTGTTCACAGCCATTGACATGTCAAAGAGGTTAACACGTGAGGAGCGGATCGAAATTGTGTTGATATCTGGTGAACACAGTAACCGGGTCATTGCAGCAGATGTCAATGCAAGACACCCTACGAGACCACCCATCTCCCATGCTACAGTTAGCAAACTGCTTGCTAAGTTTCATGAAACTGGTCCAGTGTTGGATTTGCCAAAATGTGGACGCAAGAAAACTGTCACTAATGAAGAAACATCAGAGGCTGTCCTAGCTTCATTCAGCAAGCGCCCACAGCGTTGCACTCGCCGCATGTCACTGGAGAGTGGCATTAGTCGAGCATCCCTTCAGCGGATATTAGCTACTCACAAATGGCACCCTTACAAACTCCAGCTACTGCAGCATCTCAACGAGGATGACCCAGATCGGAATGGGCAAAACAAAATTGGAACAGGACCCTCAGTTCACGCAGAAGATTTTGTTCAGTGAAGAGGAAAACTTGGAATGGTGATGTTAACAAACAAAACCACCGCTATTGGTCTGTCACTAACCCACATTGGATGGATCCCTCCAAGACTGTCGGACCAAAAAAAGTGATAGTTTGGTGTGGTATATGGGGTGCAACGATAATGGGTCCATTCTTCATCAATGGAAACCTCAAGGCCACTGGATATTTGAAATAGCTACATGATTATGTGTTTCCCTCTTTATGCACTGAAGCTGGCACGTTCCCTGAGTTTTTCCAGCAAGATGGTGCACCGCCACATTATGGGTGCCAGGTCCGAGCATTCCTAGATGAACAGTTTCCTGGAAAGTGGATTGGTCGTTGTGGGCCAGTTGAATGCCCCCCAAGGTCTCCCGATCTGACCCCCTTAGACTTTTATCTTTGGGGTCATCTGAAGGCAATTGTCTATGGTGTGAAGATACGAGACATGCAGCACCTGAAACTACGGGTACTGGATGCCTGTGCTGGCATTTCTCTTGCGGTGTTGCTATCAGTGTGTGAAGAGTGGGAGAAGGGGGTTGCATTGACAATCCAACACAATGGGCAGCACATTGAACACATTTTATAAGTGGTCAGAAACTTGGAAATAACTCATGAAAGAATAAAGTTACATTGAAACCAAGCACACCATTGTTTTTCTTGTGACATTACCAATAAGTTTGATGTGTCACATGGCCCTCTTCCTATTGAAAAAACAAAAGTTGTATCCAAGATGGCCGACTTCTAAATGGCCACCATGGTCACCACCCATCTTGAGGAGTTTGCCCCCTCACATATACTAATGTGCCACAAACAGGACTTTAATATCACCAACCATTCCCATTTTATTACGGTGTATCCATATAAAGGGCCCACCCTGTAGATGCAAACAGACACAGTTGCAGAACCATAAGACTAGCATTAACCTTCTGAAGTCTGCATCTACAGTGATAATGAGAAGCAACCCTAAATGCACCATATACAGTACTCCAATATTCCATTTAAGGTACAAAACATTTTCCACGCAACTTGATACAGTTCAGTTTTTTAAATTTGCTTTCCACAAAGTAGCTGGGTTCTTATATTGATAAGTAAATACAGTTTGTTAGATTTAACAGTGTTGAAATGCTGACACAAAGCCTTCTTGAGACGCAGAGAATAACAGCATGCAGAGAGAAAAGCATGCACAGATGATGATTTCAAGACACTCTTAAAATGATTCAATCACCTTACAGTTTGTAGTACATAACACATTATGAATAAACTAAATATGCTCCAGGTAACTGCCTATGCTTTAATGCAAACATATTGTTCTTTCAGCTCATCCTTTTAGGTCTTGCCATAGTGGATTAATGGTTCCATCTCACCCAATCCCTAATGTTCTCCTCTCTCAAAGCAACCCTCTCCATTTTCTCCTTAGCCAGTCATTGTCAACGAACAGGTCATCCTTTTTGATGATTAGCATGTTTAATTTGGCAAAGATTTTACACTGGGTACTCGTCCTAATGCAACTCTCTCCATTTTTTGGGGCTTGGGACCAGCACTGGGAGTATACTGTCTTGTTGGCCCATGTGGCTGGGTTAAATGTCAATAATCCAAACAAACATTAAAACAAAAGAGATACATTATACATAAAGCATATTATTGTTTGAATCGTGAATACACTTGTAAACACTGTTATTTATTTAGTCCAGTTCAATTGCTTTCAATTTTATATATATTGAATTGGTCCTAGCACAGACCCCTGTGGAACTCCATAACTAAAGTTAGTGGGTGAAGAAGACTCCCAAGATTATATGAACTATAAGTCTATTAGACAGATTTATGTTTTAATCTCTATAGTAAAATATCATGGTCAATAGTATTGAATGCTGCACTGAGGTCTAGCATAACAACCACATATGACTCCACTATCAGAGGTAATAAGAAGATATTAACCTTCACTGATGCTGTTTCTGTATTCTGGTAAAATCCTGGCTGAAATGCTTCAAATAACCCATTCCTCTGCAGAACATAAGTTAGCTGGTTGAGAACTACTCTTTCAAGAATTTTTGAAATAAAAGGAAGGTTGGAGATTGGCCAGTAATTACCTAAGACTGTGGGAGTGGACACTGAAGCACACTCAATGGAGAGTTAAGGTGTGATTTAAACAAAGCTTTACTCAGATTAGTGACATGAACCATAGGCGTGGGAATGTGGCGAGAGTCCCTAAAGAGGAAACTACTGGTACAGACAGATATGAACAGGTGAGGATGGCTGAGGATGAGTATGAATTGGGATGATGGAAGGCTTACTTGCAGGGTGGTGAGTTTGCTCCAGGAGTGAGGGTCCGTGAGTGCAAGTGAGATTGCATTTCCAAACTTTTGGTTTCCAGGGGTCCTGTGGTAGTGCAGCAAGCAGCAGGGTAGCTGAGTTTGCACAGAATGCTTTTGCAGACTTACTTGGAAGGTTTAACGTGAGTGACCAGCATCCAGAGGACTGAGTTGCAGGTAAGTCTGGGTATTGAAGGAACTAGAGGCAAAAAGACACACAAGTAAGTACAAGGCAAAACTTGGCTAATGAGAGACATGGAGCTGATGAACAGGCAAAGAATGGCAGATGAGATGGTCTTAAGAACCATCCAGCTGATTACTACTGATGAACGATGGGTGGAGAGATGCAAGTGTGGAGCCAGAAGTCTGAGGAAAGTAATTATTAAAGTGCTAAATTCTTGAAATTTTTTCAGACTAATGGGGGCTTTTTTAAAAATAAAATAATATATTTTGACATAAACTAGTTGTACTATTATTATCTTAATTTAACTTACATTGCTAAATTACATATGTAAACAGTATCATTGTGTGTGCTATTTGGTTTCCTGATGATCGGGAAAGCTAAACCACTCTGACATGAAGAGGAATGCCTTAAATCCTTTGTGGTTGGTTCCCTGTTTGGTACTGCAGAGTGTGTGAATAAAGATGTCAGAGCATGCACAATCCAAAATAGGAAGCAGAATAGGCTATCAAAAATACATTTGCCAGACCAAGGAATACAGTTGAGAACAGGCCTATCCATTAAGCTGTCTAATGTGACATACAACTGTATAAACTGGGCATGAGGCCATCTCAGCAGAAACCATATTCAGAGCTGTTTAAGGCCAAGACATGGTTTCATTTCACACGATATTCATGAATTTTATAGCAAGTATATTTATTTTTAACCACCAATGGGTTTTTTGTTTGTTTGTTTTTAATTTTATTTCTGAACAGCTTTTTCCCTCTACAATATTCTGCTTCAAAGGCCTCACAAGTAGGCTTTCTTTTTGATGTTAAAAGCCAAAACAGTAGTCCTGTCCCTAATGATCTAACGCGCCATGTCAACGGCCTATGAGGCAGCGATTTAGTGGAAGGTCTATGTGTTCAAATGTAGGAGTTGTGAAAAAAAACCTGTATGTAAAGCTGGCAGTATAAACAGAGCTAAAGAAAAACTGTGTGGAGAAAGGAGTGAAACACTGGCAGGAACAAAAAATGATGGAAGCGTATGTGTGGCTCAAGTGTGAACACATAATCAAACTATAAGTAAGAGGTGCAACTGCAATATACTCATGCTGTAACATTACCATACACCCTCCCATATTATTAACTTTTTTATAAAGTGTATATTTAGGAATGTATTTTTGTGTTATCCAAAGTAATTTATGGGTCATTTAGAGCTTCTGCGCTGAGAAGATTATTTTCTCTGCAAACAAAAGGTTAATTTGGTATTTTCTTTTTCTCTATTTTCTCTACTCTGCTTTGTTCATTGTATAATATCCATTGTGGCAGATAATATTAAAGTTTTGCCTTATTAAATTCCAACCATTAAAGGACATAGTGCTAACTAGAGGAGCAGTTGACAGAGCAGCCACACCGTAAACAGAACCACAACGTCCTATAAGGTTGAGTCATCTCTCTGACTTGACTCACAACAATAAATGGCCAACACAAGTTTGATACAGGCAGTTTCTTCTGTTTTGTGTTAGCAAATAAATCATCTGATCTGTTATGCTGAATTGTTGTGGAAAGTGTAGTGTTATAGGCAGATTAGACATATTTATTCACACTTGACTTGGACTTGTTTTGCTTGGTGTGTATTTGTTTGTGATCTCTAAGGGAAATGTTCTAGTTTTCAAAGAAAAATTCTGATACTCTCACCTGCCACCTTAGAAAATAACATCTGCCTGCAAAATAGAATGAACAGCAGGGGTGTATCACGGACGTGTTCCAAAAGACACATTTACCAGTAATGTAAATGCATTTATTTCATGTGAAGTCTCTTTTCTTGCATTTTTAAAATGTTAAACATATGGGGATGCTCCATCAAACATGTTACCAGTAAGTTGTTTTTTTTCACTGCCTCTTCTCAATTTTTAGCAACTCCACAATAATATTAAATAATAGAACACGTTGTGCAAGAAACCTATAAAAATAATGCTTCAGCTGCAGGGTGATGATACTGAAGCTAATGTCAGCGCCCTCTAACAAGCTTAGAATTACAAACACTAATGTTTACTAATGTTAAGCAAGTACATGCATTCAATTTTTTTTTTTTTTTGCATTTTATCATTCTAAAATTTGCTATTAAGCTCTAAATACAAAGAAATATAGTAACAGTTTTTAAGTTACTGAATTTGGTGATGCTGATTTTCTTGTCACCAGTCTGAGTGACATGTATAATATGTATTGGTAAAGTATAACATGGTTGAGCATTACCCAAAGAGCAAGTCATTGTTCATATTTGTGTGCTTCTTTGTTTAAGACACAGAAAAAATTATGACAGTAGCTGCAGATGTGGACACTGCATTTCTCCAGCAATACCTGCATGAGGCTTGAGGTCACACTTGCCTGAATCTATTGTTTCCTTACACTTTAATGGATGCAACAAATGTTCCCTGCCATGTGAATAACATTTGGTTTAACATGAACAACATTTGGTGTAAAATAATTCATAGTGGCCTTCAAGTTAACTTTGGCAATATTAGGTATAAAATGGATTGTGTGGGTCTCCCAGTATGATAAAGCTCATTATAGGATAATCTTAGTTCTCTGTTCACGAGGTCACTATAGCTTTAAATTCAAGATTTTTTTAAGTCATAGACATATGCAGAGACGAACGTTTGTACTATTATATGTATTTCAACTTTTCTATTTTAGTGCTATTTACATCTGGTATTTAAAAATATTAGGAATGAGTAAAATTAACTTTTTCTCCCTATCTTAATAAAATAGAATAGAATAATTTTATTATCCACATTAATGGAAATGTTTTCAGTTCACAGAGTCATAAAGCAATCAATTAAGTCACTTCACATCAACCCACTTTAACACATCTACAAATGCAAAACTTCAATACAAAAAAACACTTCAATGCAACAATATACATCACAGCATCTCATTATTCAACGCAACTTTTAATTCTCGCAAAAAAAGCAGAGATCATCAAAGCAACTCAGAAGCAACTGGCTTTCTGACTTAAACAACGAAGACAAAACAATAGAATCACTGGAATATTTATAACAGAAATCACTTTTAATCTATTTCCCTTTAATTTCATCAACTGTGCAAATAAGTACCAAATAACACTACACAATACTGGGCAAGTGGTATTATTGTTGTGGTTCATTAGCTTACATTATGTTAGTTTCTGCGATGTGTGACCCTAGCATCATACATGTATTATATAGATATGGCACAAACTAATTCACAAAGCATATTTATAAACTGATCAGAAAGAAAGAAAGAAAGAAAGAAAGAAAGAAAGATACAATTTAGTACTGATTTGCACAGATGGAGACAAATGGGAACTTTATGGTTCCTATTTATCATTTTTAAAAAGTGTGGTTTTTTTTCATATTTAGCTCTTCAACTGCATTCTTGAATGATTTATGGTCTTGTTACATTTTACATGAAACTACTTTATTTTGTGTTTCTCTGTGCCAATTTGTGCTTGCGCATGACGCTGCTTTTGTCATTTCTCACCTGGCTGCTTGCTTGACATTTGATTGCCACAAATGCTTTGCAATTATTGAGAGTTTGATTGGCTGAATGATAAGGCTGAGTTGCACCAAAGACTTATGCTGTTATTCACAGGAAAAGGATGTGTTTACACTGTGTAATAAAACATCTTAGCTTGCTGCAATTTTTATTTTTATTTTCCTGTCAATCAACTATGAAATATCACATGACATTGGCAAATATTCATACTGAAAAAAGTATATAAATGAATAGACATATAGTAAATAATTGTTTGTGAAGCAGACATATTTTCTCAGCCAGTATCACAGTGCTATATCCCAGCTAATAATCCCTGTGTTATTGTGTATCCACTACCCAGCTACAACTTTCCTAAATATGCAAAACAATTTAGGATCTTTATTATTAATTAAAATATCAATGTTGTCTTTTCAGAGCCAACAGTTTAAAATTGATGTGCAGAAAATGTATCTGATGTGTTTAAAAAAACATATATTTTTTAAACTGCATCATAAAAGTCATCTTCTGGGAACAATGACCTCTTTTTTTAATTTAGAAAAAAAGATTTTTTTTAAATATTCATCTTGTGGGAATGATGGATGCCTTGACTGAGCCAATTTGCTGATATTTTCACTTTATAAAGTAAAGGAGTTACTATAGTGAGCAACACTCAAAATCTAGAGAGCCTGGTCATTCTTATAAAATTTCATGGCATTTCTGTTAAAGTGGAAAAAGTTTAGATATACTTGAACAAGCTGCTTGCTTGGCATAAAGCAGTGAACATGAATATAAGTACAGAATACTACAGATACTTTAATAAGTATATTTTTAGGATTTGTACCCAAAATATTGCTTGATTTTTATTGTTCCCATATTATCTTACTTTTCACTAGCCATTTTTATCATTATAAGTAGACAGTGCTTTCAGCCATTTCATATGTTAGTCATTGTTTTTAACGGCAAAATGAAGTGGTTATTGTAGGTCATTAGAACTTGTTTGTATTGCAGGATGACATTTTTCTACACTGGGTAGAGAGCCATGAAGACAACGTTTCCTGTCAGCCCAGAGCACTTCTTACACTGACTCAAGGCTATGATAAAAGGTCAGTGGCGGGCTAACAAAGGCAAGGGTGAGAGGAAGAAAAACACACGAATCAAGCTTTATAGACCGTAGGCTGTGTGACCACACACAGATTTAATAACAGTCCACCAGGCACAAAGGCATGGGAAGGGGGGTTAGAGAAAGAAAGAAATAGCCTCATACACTCATGGTTACTCAGGGCAGGATTTTTGTACACAAAGACTCACAACATCCTAGATCATGCTATTTGAGTTTCCAAACTGCTTACCGCTTGGTCTGCTGCTGGGCAATGATGTTGATGTGCAAAAATTAAGGCGCAATTTGTGTTCTCTTTATTTTTATGTGTGCATGTTGCTATATTTCTAATCAGACTGTCAATCTGTCAAAACCATTTCATAACGTTACAGTTCTCTCTCGCTATCTTTTTGTTGTGTTTTTTTTTTTTTTTTTTGCTCCAATCACATTAATAATTTTAAATTCATAACTTATTGTAGTTTTATGCTTAAAACAG
The DNA here is from genome assembly GCF_963576455.1 of Neolamprologus multifasciatus. NCBI lineage: Eukaryota > Metazoa > Chordata > Actinopteri > Cichliformes > Cichlidae > Neolamprologus > Neolamprologus multifasciatus. Next base: position 34,819,368 of record NC_140439.1, on the reverse strand, counting down.
CAAATAACAATAATATGAACAATGACTTGCTCTTTGTTTTTTAGTAAATGGCCTGTTTTAAATCACTGTGTTGGAATGAGCTTTTAGACATCTGCATGTAAAAAGTAATCTATTTCAGTATAGGAGAAGATCACATCAGTAATTGGTATATTTACAAATATGCACTCCTTTGTGCAGCAGAGTGTGTATAAGTTATTCCAAAACATTCACTTAATCACACTTCCAATGAAAAGGTATTCGCATAACATACAAACACAGCACTGAATATTTATTAGCACTCGATTTAGCAACTTCATTTATTTTCTCTGAAGATGTGGTGAATTTTAATTTTCTTATAGACTTTTTCACAGCAATAAGTTTATACAGATTAATTCTTTCCTGATCGCTCTTCTTTTTGTCATCCTTCACTTTTCTCTGTGTTTTCAACATATTTTTTCCAGGCACTGTTTATGAATCCACTGGCATGAGCGCACACTGATTGCACTAAGTGTTACAAATGACTTTTCTTGCTCTGTGAATACTATAAATGCCATTATCTAACATATAATGTATGGATTACTCCAAAATGTGGTAAACCTGTCACAGATTTAGGGTGAGGAAGGAATAGGATCGCTCAGAACCTGTCGTGTATTACAAACACTTCTATTATTGAGTTTGACAGGTTCCAACAAGAATCATATCTCATTGTTTTCAAACAGAAAAGAAAGACAGGCTTTTTTTTCCTACTATTGGAATTAAAGCTTTGAGTACATCTGCTCTTTCATTTGCTTTCTTCTTCAAAGCAGCTGAATGTTTATGACACACAGCAATGAGAGTTACACATCCACAAAACCTCTTTGCAACAGATGCTTTCATGCCATTACCCAGCATTGCTGAGACATCAGGAGCAGAGCCGGGTTAAACCTGTTTTCAACAAGACTCCTTTGTCTTCCTATCCTTGCTACCCCACCATGCCATCTCACCTCTTTTTCTCTTTCATATCATAATACGGTTATAAGGTTATGTACTATTTTGCTGAGAAATAAAAGTTTTGTGGATTATTTTATGAACTATTTTAAACATGGAGCATTCTGTCATAGACAGACTAACCTTACAGTATCTCATGACTCCATGTTTTAATTACAGGAGATGAAAACCGAATGTCTTATTATCTAAAGTACATAATACAGAAACATGGGTCAGGCTTGAAAATCAGTCTTGGACTGCTGTGATCTTCAAAAAGTTCGGCAGCTTTAACATCTGGAGAGGCACCATCAATGCTGGAAAGTATTTACAGGTTTTAGAGTGACATATGCTCCCTTCCAGATCACGTAGTCTTCAGGAAAAGCAACGGACCGACCAAAGCTCCTTAAAATGGCATCATTAGTGTGTTAAATAGTCTGGCACTTGTACAGTGTTTTATATGCTAATTAGGGCTGGGTATCCTCACTGATTTCTAGAATCGATTCAATTCCGATTCACAAGGTCCCAAATTGATTCGATCCATGATTCGATTTAATTCGATTCAATTCAATTCGATTTGAATCTGGGAAATTTTGACAGTCAGAAATATTATAATTCAGATCAGTACATTTACATATTTTTGTATCTATAAAAAGGAAGCTGACACACGCGAGAGAGGTGAAGCGTAGTTTGGATCTTCTTTTGCTGCTGGTTCGGTCAATCTTGTTTGGAGAGAGATCAAAATAACAGCTTTAGAATCAGCGCATAAAGGGCGTGAACACAAAGCGTGGACCCACCGACAGATCAGAATCAGCGAGCTGTCGGCTTTCAGCCCCGACTGTGAGAAAGGCGACATCTAACTGATTCTGATCCGCGGGTTGCGCTGTGTGTTTAAGTCTTTGTCCTGCTCTCATTTGCTGTCTTAGCTGTTTGGTGGTTGTTGAAATTTTGTGAAATTTCACCAGAGATTCTGGCATTTCGGGCAAAATAAATTTATATCAAAAAATCGATTCAGGATTTTAATGAATCGATTTCACGTTATCCAAGCCAGAATCGATTTTAATCGATAAATCGATTATAAAAACCCACCCCTAATGCTAATAGAGCACTCTAAGCTTTTCTATTTTTACTACAAGCGAGATCAATCCATTAATGCAATGCTTTATTCGATGCCTTTAAGTTCTTTCTGATTCTATCATACTCACACTTTGGTGAGTGCATAAGGGGCCATTTGGGGTTCAGTATCTTTCCCAAAGACAACTTGACATAGAGACTAGAGATGCTGGGCATCAATCAATCCTCCTTCTGATTGGTAAATGACCCACTTTATGTCCCGAGCCACAGTTGCCCTAAGGCAGGGGTCGGCAACCTGCGGCTCTTTAGTCCTTTTAGTGCGGCTCCGCCTGGTTTGGGAAAATAAATCATTTTTTTAAGTAATTAGCTGAAGTGTATTTTATTTATGTTAGTTCTTTTTTAACTTGTAGTTCTAAATGTGAAGATTATTGTGATATTGAAATATAAATATAAAATTATATTCTATTACTTTTTTGATCGCTCAAAATAAGCGTCACACTTGCGGAAGCCGAAAGGCCGTGCATTTATCGAGACTTTCAACCCCAGGTAGGCCAATTATGGATCTTCGGATCCACATTATGTCAGCAGCTCCACCGTGAACTATGTTAAAAACAAACACCGCTCACGCCTCACAGATGACAGCTTACAGTCCTGCGTAAAGATGAAAGTGACTTCGTACAGCCCCGATTTGCAGACGCTGTTCCAGTTCCATTGTAAACATATCACGGCAGACCCGACGATGTTTGTATGAACATGCTTTTCAGCATCTCTTTATTGACAACTTTTCACACACGATTGCTGTACACATACAGCCGGTGTTAAAGCGCACAGTCCGACACACACCAACACAACAGCATAGATGGCACAGATGTTAAGGCGGCGAGGCGCGATTGCGGGTGCCGCTCAGGTGCGTCCGCATCCCCTGCAGCGGCACTGCAGACCACGCCCCGCCACACACATTAACCAGGTAAAATACATATTTAGGCAGAATATTGCAAATATCTATTTTTCATTTTTCAGCAGCATAGTGCTTTTTTCCAATTATTTTTTGAAAGTCAGGTCAAGGCTCCAAAAGCCCAAAGGCGATATAAGGGTGGCGGCTCACAACAGTTTTTGTTTGCTACATGGATCATTTTCCTTTTGTTATATTTCTTTAAGAGTTCAAAATGTGTTAATTACATGAATAAAATGTAATTTTCTCTGTAGCACTTCATGGATTTAAGCAACACACCTTAGTTGTTCACACAAACCATAAAGGTTAAAAAAACAATATATGCAGTGTTATCTTCATTTTAGATGTCAAAAAGTATTTGCGGCTCCCAGTGTTTTCTTTTGCGTGGAAATCATGTCCACATGGCTCTTTGGGTGTTAAAGGTTGCTGACCCCTGCCCTAAGGCAACAAAACCAAAGAACACGTCGAGGATATCGGTTGAAAGCTTGTGGCTTTTGATAAAACAGCAGTATTCGAAGACCTGAACCAAGATAAAAACTGGTTTTACCTCCTTTATACCATGCTTTTGGGTTGTTTATTCAACACGCGCTCATAAAAAGGCACCTACATAAAAACTTATATCAACATATATCTATGTGTTGGTCATAAAATGTAAAGTTTGTATATTATATTGTAAAAACAATATGTCTTTTATGTAGTGGTACAAAACATTTCCTAATCACTATATGGAACAACTCTATATGCAATAATGTAACAAATATGTGAAATGTTTTCTTTGACATTTTTTCCTGATTATACTTTTTTGATATGTTTTGACTAGAAATTTGAATACATTGTTTTTCCTCTGTGGTATTATACTTGAGGAAAAGGTTGTGAATACTACATCTACAGAAATGTCATGTCATTGTGTGTGGAGGCTCCTAACTTCAAATATATGAAGTATTTTTTAAATAGTCCTAATATTTAACAGTTCTGTCCATCAAGCTCTGTATGGGCAAAGCTGCTTTTTAAGCCTCAGTCTCTAAAGCATTGGGCAGTTATGGACACCTGTTATTGAGTTAATTGCCCAATTAACTCATCCATCATTAAAATAAATTAGGTCACGTAAATTAGTGCATATTTTCACTGACCTATGGGAGCTGAGTATAAAATGGGCAGGTGTTTTCATATTAAAGACAGATATTAGCAAAGCCTAAGTACATATTCAATTGGTTCCATCTGTTTGGATATTTCTTTCTGAGAATTTAAAAGAATGATCGCTTAAATCAGAATTTTGTGTCTAATAAAGCTCGTGAGCTGTGCCTCTCTAGCTTCAAATGCTGTTAGCACTGTCACCAGTGTAACCTTGATAGAAAACAAAAGGATTTAAGGCTGCTAGTGTCTCTCTCGTGCTCTGCCAGGCAACACGGTGCCCTGTCAAGAAGTAAAAAGGAGAGGACAGAAAGGTAGACAGGTTGCCAATGGAGAGGTGAGATTTCTTGTCCCTAATTGCTTGCAGAAATTTACCCTCCCTGTTAAAAATGTCTCCTCTGAATACACAGCATATGTAGATTTATGGTTGAAAGAACCCATCTACACATGTATTGATACGACACACTGAAGGCAGCAATTGCACTGTCAAACGAAAAAAAAGGCAACACGATGCAGCCTAAATGCTGATTGTAGTGATCCGCATTTCGTCTTTGCTAAACTTTGTGATGTGATTAGAAGGAGCTGCTTTTTCATTTCCCCAGTGTTCAACAAGCAGAAAATGTCTTTCCTTTATCTTACGCTAATGTGACAAACAGTGTGCTTTGTGATTTCTGCCAAAGACATCAAATGTCTCTTTTGATATAAATTGGGTGGTGTGAGACTTGCTGGGAGAATGAGAAAGCAAGAGAGGGATGTCAAGGGAAGAGAGATGAGCATTCGGAGAAGAGTGTTTATCAGAGCCAGTTGTTTACACTTGACAAACTCTAATCATAATAATCATAATCATAATCTGCAAAGGGCATTCCAAGCAGTTGGGGTATCAATCTGGTGTGACTGAGCCATGCTTCAGCTTGGATTCATCTATTTCAGAAAATAAAATAAAAATAATAGGAAGTCTGGGGACAGTGATGATGGCACCTGGTGGGCAGATGTAAATACAAAAAAACAGTAAAATACAGAGTGGGAATTAAAAGTAATACACATGCTCAAACCTAAATTACAAGTTTCACTTCACAACCAGTGTTCATTAAGCATTGCCACACTCCACTTCCACCGCGCGTGTCTGTCCATGCCCTGTCTCTATGGTAATAACAAAACAGCTCCCCCCAGTGTCAGGAGGGAGAAATAGGCCTGGTTTAAAAACTGAGAAAAAATGAAATTGGGGACACTGAATCTGAAGCTTTCATTGTAACATATACACATTTTTAAATTGGGGGGAATTTTCAGTCATAAAATGCAAATATGGATTAACTTGTCATGCAGAAACCGCATATCCTTCAGTATATGAGAAAACCCATATTCCTCTGAATCTTAATGAATGAATTATATTGTTCTTTAATAGTATGGTGAGTGAATCCTGATTTTAAAATTAACACTGCTGTAAAGTATTCCAGCATGTCCAGCAAGGCCTTGGATCATATCATAGAACAGGGTATAAAACAACAGGAACAGTGTATACATACAATAAAAAAAACTGTGGTTTGCTTGTCTTATTTTTCTCCCAAGAGTTTGGGGGAGATTCTTTTAAAATGAGCCCATTCTAGTTGGGCTATGTATTGTGGCGATCCCCTCGTCAGTGATGCATCGCTGCTTGAATTATAACCATTGTATAAATTCTCCTGTAAGACCTCGTGCACCAAAAATGGGAATTTTATCATGTGAAAAAACCAAGAGATTAATTGCAACCTTGATGTGAAAATAATGGAATTTTTGGTGTATGTGTTGCTTGGTACCAGCAAGGCAATTGCTGTATTTTTTTTTTCTTTTTTGGGGGGGTGGGGAAGGGGGGTGGCAAGGGGTTATGTTTAAAAAAAATTAAATTTAGGTTCTTTGCAACACAACTGTAACTGTGTTTATGGTTTTGCAGACTGTATTGGGAGAGCACTAAAAGGGTCACATGAGATATTGAAAATATAATTGAAATGGCACACATGAAATAAATAAATACTATTAACAGAGGTTAAAAGTTATAGTTTCAACTGTCTTCTCTTTCTTCTCTGCCCTTAAAATCACTCTTCTTTCTCAAAACTAGATACTTTATCACTCGCTAAAACCAAAATTTCCTCGGCTTTCCATGCCCTAACGAAAAATTAATTCACAGTTTTACCATTTTAATCTGGCTTCATGAAGCCATAAAAGAAAAGGGAGAAGTAAAAAATCTGAGGTGTAATATAAAACCAAATGCATTAGTTGACAGGGCACTGATGAATGCCACATCCATCACGCAGTGCGAAGTGGGAGAGAATTGATCTCCATCCATTTGGAGCATTTTTTTTTCTTTCTTCTGCCGAGCTAGTCAGCATTAGGCTCCGCTGCCTGCCCCCATTACAAATGCATCAGTATGCTCTGTAATACCCGTGTCCGTTATTCCCAAATGCAGACCCCAAAGTCAACTGAAGGTTGTCGGCGGCTCATGTAAATGAAGCTTGATTGTAATAGTTCTAAGTGGATTCCACCCACACAATCCTGTCACATTCGCTCATTGTTATCTGCGCCCACCCCCCACCCATCAGGGTTTACGGCGTAAATAATAAAAGTTGTGTCACTTCGCAAATTACCCAAACAGCTTATCACTTATTCATTGTGGTGTATCACAACAACTCCTCGGTGTGTACAAAAGCCACAGCAAGTCAGACACAGGCTTTTGTTAATGAACTTGGAAGATTACCAGATCTGAAAATTAACTGACAGTGTTCTGGTTTCTTTCCCCTCGTGTGCATTTCTCTCCTTTTTTTTCTCCCCTGTTTATCCACCACACACAATAAGTTATGAGGAATTTATTTGGCTTGTTGTGGTCTTATCTATTTCTGTTTGACTCGACTATGCTGCATTTGGCCTTCAGTCTGAGTTTTACCGTTTCAGATAGGTGTCCTTCACATCAAGAGTTTAGCACTGAAAAGGGGAAAATGATGTGTGACACATATGCAGCTATACCACAACTTCTACATTTTCTACATTTGGAAAGTGGCAGCAGTAGCAGATACCATACTCAAAGAGCTTTTTTTTCCTGTGTTAGATGTGTTTCTATATTCTGCCTGGTTTCTGTGTTTGAATGAAAAGGCTCCAGGAGAGTAATTGAAGATGTGTCACGTACAATGTTACAACGTAATTGGATGCTTGAACTCCCAAACAACATCTGAAGTGCAATTTGGAATCCATGAAAAAAAAAAGTGCTCATCAAATACCAACTGGACAGCAGTGGAATGTGACGCTGGAACTTAACCATGTTGCATTTATGTGACTGAGTTAACGGCACAGCACAGTTAATTTCTAGGGCCCCTTTGAAAATGATCTTCTGCTGTTCATTCGCTACTCCCCGCATGGCCCCTGTAGCCATTTTATGCCTGGCTGCCCTTAATTCTGATCCGCAGCCACCTAGCTCATAGACTACACTGAGATACTGAGACAGAATATTCCCAAGGTGATGAAGAAGAAGCCAGAGGTAGAGATGGATTGATATTACAGATATGAGAAATTGCAAAAACTTTTATTTAGAATGTAAGATGACAGAGAAACTGAATCCCACGCAAACTCAGCTTCACAGTGACTTTGTTAGTTGCCTTTTGTCTGCCTTTTTATCATCATAATTGTGTTGATTAAATAAATATCTCTGTCGGTGCAAACTGTGCATCACATTGTGACTTCAATTTGCATGTTTTCAGATGGTTCGGATTTGTTTGGTCCTAACCTGCTGCCTCATTTTTAACATTTCTATAAGTGCAAATTAATCAGTTACAGTTTTGGCCTATTTATCAACAAAAATACATATTTATCAGTAACCAATAAATTTTACTTTTATCTGGTGACCGACCAGAGTAATTTCTACGCAATCCTTTTTAACTTCTTGACAGAATCAGAGCTGAACCTTTAATATACCCTTAAAGGTTATATTTAAGGTTACCAATCTATAAACTTGTGATGCTGAAATCATGTATATATATTTTTTGTTAAGCCAATTAACACAGAGAAAAACCTGGTTATGTGTTTTGCTATGTTTCACTCAGGAGACATGTTTGTCTTACAACAAAGCAGCAAAGGAAATCTTTGGAAAACATACTACCAGATGTTCCTTTTGAGAAATTTGCAGTCGACAGTTGGTTTCTAAGCTAACTGACCTACAATGAAAACTTTATCCCGTTACTCTGTTCATTTTAATAGGGTTATTACTCTCCATTGGTCAACTTGAACCTTTCATTTGATTGGCTAGCACATTTCTATTTCTATTCTCACAAGCAAAGCAGAAGCCTGCAGTTCAGGTCGGTAATGCGAGACCTCACAGTATTCAGAGTGAATGAATCCTGCCTAAAGGTGAATGCAGTTTTACTTGGAGCCCTCTGACCTTTCATTGGACAGATAGTTTGGGTCTGTAATCCTAGTGGAGGCTCTACAGAAAACACACCAATTAGATGGAGGTAGCAGAGGCAGCTAGTGATTAGCAATCCGGTCTTTAAGTGATGACGTGATGAATCCTGCTTTCGGGCCCAAACTACCCTGCGTTTAATAAGGTTTTTGTGTTTTTAACATGTTTTAATGCTCTTTTTGGGTTTTTTTTTATCTCAAAAAGCCCCTAAAAACTGTCAGTGATCACTGTTGGCCTCTCTCGGTTTTTATTACCGCTATTCATTTTAAAGCTCAGTTTTTAAACCCTTACGATGTAACTATAGCCCAGCCCATGCAGCAGTATATTAATAACTAACCTCGTATTGTGGATGGATTATCTCAGTTGTTCTCTTAACTGAAGTTTGATCTGTTTACAGCATCCTGCCATGCGATTGCGTTTGCCCCTGACCATCAAGAATCGTCACGTTAACTTTTATTGAGTGGAAAAAAGTTAGCGTCCAGGTTCACTGTGTCTATGTTATGCTAACATAGCTGTGTCACTAGCGATCACGTAGCGCATCATTATATACCAGCTAGCCAAACTTCAGTAACCCTACAAACGCCACTGCTGTTTACTTTCTTGTCTTCATTTATGTCGGAAGTGATAGCAGAGCTGTACGTCTTAATTCGTTTCAGAAATCCCTCAGTCAGAACATGCTATATTATATTTAGATGGAAACTAACGAGCTAACTCCCTGCTAACTTCTAACTCTGTTAAATTTAATAAATTCCATTTTCATGGATGCCTGGATGTTAAACTTAATTGTTACACCTGGTAGAGCAGCCACACTGATCATTTTATTACAGATGAAAGGATTTACACAGTTTTTCAACTCTCAGTGATCCCGCAGTGATCACTGGACTTATGGACCTGTAGCGGTGTTTGGGCCCAGACACACTAATCACGTCAGACTTAAAGACCGGATAGTTTACTGCTGATTTCACCAGGACATAGGAATAGAGTGTGATGTGAAGTCCCGATCCTCACCAGAGAATAATTTCACAACTGATAGTCCTCAGTCCTCTTTTATAGAGTACTTAACAATTTACTGTATAAACTGATAATTCCCTTAAAAGGATTGCATGTAGAGCAGAAATGGTTTTATTCCTTTGGAATTCTGCTTCTTCTCTCCTCACAGAAGCTCAGAAGTCTCATAACCCTTGGGGAAGGCCAAGGATTTGCCATCAAGGGATTATTCAAGTTTGGGGAATAATGACCCGCTTATCTTTCTCAGTTTCTTTGCAGAGGCTCCCCTTGGGCCCTGTCAGTTCCAGGCCCTACAGTTTGAATAGATACATCAAGAGAGATCCCTCCCTCACCATTACATGCTCTTCCTCATCTTACTTTTTCCGCCTTATGCCCTTTTCTAGCTGATAATACCTCATTGTGGAAACCATAAAAAGAGAGAAAGTTATCTCACTTTCACCTGAGGTCATTTCTTTTGGGGGGGGGGGGGGGGGGGGAATTTTCATTTTTTTATTCTTCTTCTTTTAAATTGCTCTCAATTTTGCTTCCTTCCATCTGTGGCCTTGTTCCCGCTCCCCCTCTTCTTACTTTCTCTTTCTTTTTCTCAGGCACACACTCACTATATCGTTCTCTGTCTCTCTCTGTGGTGTGTTGGGATAATAGGCTTCAGCTGTGAACACTAGTCCAATTTTAATTCCTTTTATTCCAGCTAGTCCAGCCACTGTACGTCTGTAAATGCATTCAGAGATATTGTCCATTCAGTGTCAATTGAAGTTAATTATCCTTTGACTTCTTCACCTCCTCCATGCACTTATTATTGCCTCCATGAAGGAATTATCTCATTTTGAACCACTATGGCAAAAAAATTGCCCTATGTCAATTGGACAAGTAGATAAGACAGAAAAGGTTTCATGTTTTGTAATTTCATTGCAATATTTAAACCCTTTACCATGTTGGGTTCCAATTAATCGATTTTTGCTAGTGATACACTCTAATTGTTGAAAAAATGTGCCTGGTAGCATTACGTTTAGTTTGGGCGTCTAATTTGCGCTTTCATTTGTTTTTGTTTTTAATTACCACATCTACAAGAATGCTATTTGACTCTACTGGTTAAACAGTGCTTTAAAATCAACAGACAGTATAAAGCGAATGCTGAAAGACTGTTAAACACTATAATCTTTTGCAGTTGAGAGCCATGTTGGTATTATCTCAGGAATACAGGAACCTTTTAGGATCTGAGGATCCTGTGGTAAGACAAAATAATTACTAGTTGACTTACAATGCAAACAACTAATAGTAGCTAGCCCTATTACCTTCTGTAGCTATTTAATATGAAATTAGTAGCTAGAATCAGTTGCACTCCATAGTTATGCTGCCATATCCTTAAAAAACACAGCTGACACCAGGGAGTAGCTCTCGCTAAGTCCAGCTGTGCAATCACAGTATGTTCTTAACACAACTCCATCATTTGTGACTACCACCCATGGCTTTAACTCGAGGTCCTTCAGTCTGTGAAAGTGATTCAGTTAACAATTTTTTTTATGGCATCTGCCTGATGATGCGATAGAATGGGCGGGTGATCATTTATATAACATATTCAGATTTCTGATAAAATGTAGCTTTAAAATAGAACAACTACTGTATGGTGTCCTTTCCATATGATGAAGGTCACTGTGGAAAATTGAAATATGTGACCATAATAATGATAATAAAACACTGTGTTCATTATTATTATTAGAACATCTTTCCAAATAAATAGTCTTCTTTTTTCTTTAGTTATCTATCACAGTAAAACAATAGTACAAGTTTTTAATTTTTCGAAAATAAAAGGTTCCTTACCTCAAATCTTCTTGATATTTTAGGAAGTTTTATTTTACAAATTTGTGAATCTGTTTGGGTGGATAGCAACCATGCTGGCAAGTGCTCAGCAAACTGGTTTTCTCCGGTTTCTGTTGGGATAATTTACATACTCAGGTGGATTCCAGTTCTTAGATTGTTGAGCTATGCCTTATGATTTGTCATTTGTCATATGTTGTAGATCCTGCTTCTGTGTTTTCTTTCTTTCTTTTTTGATTGATGTATATATATTAGGGCTGTCAGCGTTAATCGCGTTAAAGTGACGTTAACGCCAAAAACGCGTTAACGCGGCATATCTCCATTAACGAGTTAACCCTTTGCGATCACCCTTTGCGTGGGGCTGGACGGCGTCAACGTGTTAGTGTGGGTAGCTCGATTAACACATTAGCGCCGTCCAGCCCCACACAAAGGGTGATACTCGTTAACGGACATATGCCACATTAACGCGGTTTTGGCGTTAATGTCATCATAACGCAATTACCGCTGACAGCCCTAATTTATATATATGTAAAAAAGGGAGTGTCTATTTCTAGTCATGGTCAAAACACAAGTCTGAATATGGGACTTGTGCATGTGTCTAAAATGTCCTTTATTTACGATGGTTAAACTGTGCACACTTTGCCTTTGTGCTCCCAATTTATACATATGTATGTGCACCTGGCTGCGGTATAAAGTGCACATTAAATGATCTTAGATAAAAATATTAAATTTTAGAGAAGAGGTAAGATAAACTATAAACTTAAAACTGACCAGAACTGTGTGTTACTAGAATATCTTTGGTTTGCTCTTTGTGTAGAAGGAATTTAAACATTTATCGCATCCATTAAGACTTCTGTACTTTTGTTGTTGTTGTTTTTTGAATATTGCACTAAATAGTGTTTATCTGAAATTTGGGGGGCTTTTTTTTTTTATCATTATGTGTTCATATTTTTGATTTTAGTCTATAATGAAAGCTGTTCAGGATGCAAAAATTAAAAACAGCATTCTTATTCATACTTCTCTCAAAATCAGTAAGCTCCATGCTCGGTTCCACAGTTTGAGAAAATTCATAATGGTTTACTAAAGCTTCACATCATCTGTCTCCCTTAGAGAGAATCAAATGTCAAAAAAAGGGGAGGGGGGAAAAACAGCGGAAAATTCCAATTGCTTTCGTTGTACAAACCCATGCACTCTTCCACAGCTGGCATCTTGAGCACTGACACCTAGCACCTAACCTAATAACATTCTGCTCCACATACATCATCCTTGATTTGATTTGGGATCTGATTTATTTATTTGTTTAGCACTGAGACCCCACTGTCATTATTTTCCCTTGTAAATAATTCAATAAAAATGTCAACCAGCGCCCTGCTCTACATTAATATTACGTGTAATAAAGATAGTGGGAGGGAGCAGGTGTATACAGGTATGATGGGGTGAAGCAGACATGTAAAACAGTAGTATCACAACAGACTAAAATAATAAAATAAGACTAAAATAATGTAGGTAGGATCCAGAAGAGCTATAGATATGCTTTACTGTCTGATGATGATCTGATCCATCATACACTTACAAATACACACTCACAATAAGAGTTTATTTCCTCTAGACAGCCACCATATAGGCACACACTGAGTTAAAACATAGTTTATAAATTATTAAAAAGGCTAAACATGCAGTATTAATGTATTCTACTTTTTCTGTTCTTATAATTACCTCACATCTTCAAATCATGACTGAACTGAATAGGAGACTTTTTTCATTAATTCTAACCTATCCCACATGGAAAAGATATATATAAATCTTATAAAGTTTGTATCTGTCTTGTGTGAAACTTGTATGAAAAGCATACAAGAGTAAAAACAGATATAAGCTCCCTTGAAAAGTTATATAATGAAACTTGTATGTTTTGGATACTTACTAAAACAATATATGAAAGTAATGAGAAAGTGGCCACTTTCATGAGTTAAGTCATATAAGTTTTTACTATTTCTTTTCCATATGGGATTGCTCAGATTATAATCATTGCAGTAACATATAAATGTAACTTTCCATTTAAAGGCATTTGTCTTTCTTTTCATACAATTTTATATTTTTTTAAAACAACTTCTAATTGACTATGTTGTACTTTCTTTGTTTTGTTTTTTTTAGTTTTGAGTGTGAATTTGGCAGTTAACAATGCAAAAACAGTCCCACAACATTGATTTCCATTATCAGAAAGAAAATACAAAAGATAATAAAAGCAAATGCACCTGTTTTTAGTAACAATGTAATACAATGCTTACAGATACTTTGATTAAAGATTGATATATTGTTTCTTGTTTTAAGTAGTGATAGCTACGGGTGAGTAAATTGAGATAGAGAAAAACAAAGTGCACACTGATAATGATCTGTGGTGTGTTATTCTATATCAGCATTTCATGTAATTTAAGTTTCATTGTTTAAAATATTCTTGTTGGAAAAATATGAAAAGTTATTTCCCGTGGCATTCACAAATCCAAATATGGCTACAGTAGGAAAGACTCTGCATACTTTATTAGTCATGATATGATAAACAAGCTGTAATTACTCTTTTCCGAGAAGGTTTGTTTGCTACACAGTTTGCCAGTCTCATCCAGAATCTTCCTCTTTCCTTTTTCCTTGTACAATGTTTCTTGTGTGTGTGTGTGTGTGTGTGTGTGTAACACTTCATTTTAGGTGTTCAAAGAAATTCTATAAGTCAGAAAAAACCTAGGTAAACAGAGCATACATGTACAGTGGCAGGAAAAATAATTTAATATCAGAAAAAATAAGATACAACACCTGTAGCAACCAAAAAGATAACTTGTCATAAAAAAAAAACCAAACCTGCATTTTACCCGAAAATGTATCTGTCAAACAAAATGTAAGGTCATCAGTCCATGCTTTAAAGTGCTAAAGAAATTCTACTTGAAATGCAGCAAGACAGTTTATTGAAGCAAAGATTTTTAAGTCTAATTAAAATTGAATCTGATTAAAATGCTTTGACTAGTTTATGCTAAACTCTAAAACGTGACTAAATTAAAACAATTTCTTCAAAGATGAGCGGGCCAAAATTGCTACATGGCACATTCAAAGACTGTTTTATAAGTAGTTGATGTGTTTGGTGGCAGCTGTTGCAGCTAAATGTGATGCAATCAACTGTGTTGCATGGGGGAAAATGACATTTTTTTTTAATTTGGTTGATATAAATATTGTTACGTTAAAAAAAGGTAACCTAAAATGTGTATTCACACATTTTTTGTTTCATGATTTTTTTCATAAAATTGAAGCGTTTTCTTGTAAATATTTTTAATAAAATGTTTAGTTCACTGACTTATTAGTATTAGTGATAGTAATAGTATTACAGTTTTAACATTTTGGGTCAAATGAGGTAGAAACTACTGATGACATTTATGTTATTAGTTGTATTTGCCCTTCATTTTTGTCTAGACACTCTGCTCCTGTTTCTGAGAAGCACTGCCACTGCACATTGCTGCCATCACTGCGTTTTACCGTGGAGGAGCTATTAGACATAGTGTTTGGAGTTCTGCCATAAGTAAAGTTTTCATTCTTTGATCTGAAAGTCTTTTTCAATATGCTTCAAAGTCCTCTGAATTATGTTTTGCAAACATCATGCAGACTATTGTTTGCCTTTTACTCAGATAGATGTCTCTTTTCCTTAGTGGCCTGATTGATGGAGTGCTGCTAAGATGGTTGTCCTTCATCCAGGTTTTTACATCTCTGTAGAGGGCTTCTGAAGCGCTGTTAGAAATATACTTTAATGTCATTGTAAAGCAAGCAAACAAACAAACAAACAAAAGCTATAGATAGTGTTCAACTTTTTTATGTATAATACATTAGTATTAGGTAGGTCAGTGGTTGTTAAACTGGTGGGGCATAGTGACACTTAGATGTGGATGAGAAGGAGAAAAATATATTCACATAAAGTTGAATGAATGTGTTATTGTGATTTACTATGCTGATGCTGTCATTCTGACCATTATTTAGACATTTTTCATTATTAAGGATAAAAACGGTCAGGTTGTTAGCATGAAAAGAAACAAAAATATTAAAAAAAATGAGTGGTGATCAGTGGGAAAATGTGATTTCCATTTAGTATTGAATAAAACTGTACATAATATGCCATATCACTGCTATTAAAATTATTTTACTTTTTAAAAGATGTGCTAAACAAATTTATTATGATGAGTTCCTTGTCTAATGACCTGACAACAATGAAGGCAAAATGTCCTTTGTCAGTTTATCGCTTTCTATACTTTTTTAAATAAGAAATTGTGATTTCAGTAATTTCCAGTTATCCGTTTTGAGGCCACACTCAAAAAAATGAAATTTGGTGGTTGTTACATGTACAAGATTCAAACTTGTAATTTGAACTAAATAATTTCATGTTTCTATGGTGAACATAATTAAATCATGTAGCATCTGCATAAAATTCAGCAACTTAATTTGTTCTTGTTGAGATGACATGATACAATCTAGTAAGAGTGGTTAGTTGCCTGGACCCACAAAATTGACAAGATCACATTAGATGTCAAAGTGCAGGAAAATTCGCTGGAGTTTTAAGAGGCAGACAGCTACACCCACACCACGTGTATGCTATTGCTGTGTATTGTGGTTCAACCTGTCAAGGACGAAAACGTACAGAATATTCTGCATCAAGCCTTGTAATCATAGCTTTCCCAGTTTTGTTAAGCCTGCATTGACAGCTTGGTGGTGTGATGGTTACTGCTGTTGCCTCATAGCAAGAAGGGCCTGGGTTCAAATCCACAATCTGTCTGGATTGCAGTGTGTAATTAGCTTTAGGTTAGTTGGTGACTCTAAATTACCCATGAATGTAAGTGCAAATGGTTGTTTGTCTCTATGAAATCATCAACCCCCATGTTGGTTCATTAAGCAAGACTAGCAGTAATTGCCTTGACTAACAAAGTAGTTGTTCAAACAAGATTTCATTGTCTTTCCAAAAGTTTTTAACGTGTGTAGAATGAATTAAAACAAATTTTACGTTACATACTTAAATTAATCACTTCAAATGAATGTAAGTATACAAAAATGGGTTATTGTACTAAGTAAAATCATGTGGTAAAAGGTGCCATGATTAAATTGTGTTCATCCAACAACAGATTTTTTTGAGTGCAGTGGAGGCTGGTATGTATGTGCAATATCTATTTGGCTGCTGTGAACTAATGCAGCCCTACTGCACATGAGACCTAAGATAATCAATACTCTGTCAGACATACTTAGAGCACCTCTGTGTTAAGTTAGCTGTAGGGTGATCTTCTCTGTCACAGACAGAGATGAAGCCACCAACGTGGCATCCCCCAAGAGTTCCCTTCTGCAGACAAGGGTCACCATAGGCCTAATCTTCTCTGGCTTTAGAGCCTTGTGCTCACAAGAAATGGAGAAATAAAAATAAAAATGGCATCTGCACTCAGGGGAGCATCAAACTTGTAGAATTGGCTGCTGCACAATAATTGCTCGTGTAGTTCCAGGTGAAGAGCAATATGACAATCTAAGATGGCAAATTGATTTTCACTCAGCATGGAGCACATGATTCTACATTAAATATTTTAGTTGGATGGGAACTTACAGCTTCTTCTTAGATGATCTGAATTTGCATCTCTTTTGCTGCAAATCCTGCAATTTGACACTTAAATTGGCAAAAGCAGACTAATACGATATATGGTCAAAACCATCGCCAAATCAGATTTTCGTCTTGCTGTGAATGTTAATTTGTATACTTCAGAAGTGGAACGAA
This sequence comes from Neolamprologus multifasciatus, assembly GCF_963576455.1. NCBI lineage: Eukaryota > Metazoa > Chordata > Actinopteri > Cichliformes > Cichlidae > Neolamprologus > Neolamprologus multifasciatus. The sequence continues at coordinate 34,802,250 of NC_140439.1, read as the reverse complement.
ATCCCAGACACAGAATTCTCATTTCAACCCATAAACCAGCATCAGGATTTTTTATCTCCTGGATAGGGCCTGTTTCACTCAAGCCTCCCATCTCAATGTTTCTGTAAGAGCATGTGCCTTATTATTGGGTTTCATCTCGCGCCATATTTTCTCCTATGGGAAATCCATTGTTTCAGTATAAAAAGCATCTCATTTCACTCTCTGATTTGTTTACTTGGCTAATGGGACTGCAGTGTCCTTTGTTGAGCCTTTGCAGAGCGTGACAGAGCTTTGCTGTATTGTAGAGAGAGAGTTTGGCTTGGAGAGAGGCAGAATTTCCCCACTTCATATCAGGGAGCCTTTCATGCTAGATTTAATGACTCTTCGCTAGCTGACATAATTGCACTTTTAGATTTTTAATAAGAATTTTAACATAATAAGGGAGTAATGTGCAGTGTCGTGAACACCACTTTTTCACAAATGCTTTCCTTTTTAACTGTGATAATAATAGTAATTACAGAGATAATATGCTCTAAATGCCAGGAGGGGATAGATTACTCCCCTCCCTCTTAATCCCATATCTGCTTGCTGCCTTCTCATACACTCATTGTTTTTCCTTGCAACAGGTTGCATCAGACATTACAGGAATATTTGAACATGCAAACAAGCTGTCGGTCTTACACAGTTGCAAAAAGGATCAGCCATAAAAAATATTTGATGAAATTAAGCCAATAAGAAACCAAAGTGTAAAAATTATTGTCCCAGGGTGATCACCGACTCTCTGAATTTAAGACAGTACATACTACACAGGTGGTATAAATGGTGTTGTTGTATTTCTACTGTAATAATAATGCCAATAAATATGGACCCGAACGCACGAGTCAGGGACAACAAACTGTTTATTTAACTGGAAACTCTGGATCTGGATTCCTGAAAAGGTGAGACAACAGGTAAGCTATTTCCTGACAGGAGCTTTGTGGGAATTACTGCTGAGAGCAGAGGACAAGTTAGAGCTTGACAAGATGAGAGTTAAAGTTACAGTTTGAAGTAGTTTGGACTCTTGGTTTGTTTGCTTAGTTGGATTTTTTCCCTTTAGCAGACTGAGGGCCAGCGCGCACTGTAAACCATCTTTACTCTGTCAGTGCGCCCCAGGGCAGCTGTGGCTACAATGTAGCTTGCCATTGCCAGTGTGTGAATGTGTGTGTGTGAATGGGTGAATGACTGAATGTAGTGTAAAGCGCTTTGGGGTCCTTAGGGCTGAGTAAAGCGCTATACAAATGCAGGCCATTTACCATTTACTCTGACTGGTGGCGACCAGCTTGAACGTGTAGGTGAGTTTACAGGAATGATTTGAAAACTTTCTACAGGTTTAGAGAGGAGTTTTCAGCTGTCTCCACACCAGACAGTTCACTAGTGACCAGACAAGAAAGCAAGGTTAGGAATTTCATGGAATAAGGAGCTGAGAAAGAACACTACAGAGCCTGATTCCCACCACTGAAGAAGTAACGGTAATGGCGCGTATCGAGGCTTGAACTGAAAGGCCAGTCCGCTGCACCAACTGAGGTGACAAAGAGAAAGTAACAAACTTGGTATATGCAGTTTAGTTACCGCATAGTTGTTTGTTTGTTTTTGTTTTGTGGAAATGTAACGCAGATGTAGAGCATTCAGAGAAATCAGCTCTACTATTTTTTTTTTCAGTCTGGTAAAAAAAAAATCACAGCAACTCCAGTTAGGTTTCAGGTGAAATCGAGACATTTGACTTTTCTCGGGGGAATGCACTAATACGTCAACCTTTATGTTGCTGAAAAGCTTTCAGAAATAACCAAGCTCAAAGCAAGACACTGTTGCACTGTATTTAACTTTACTTTGTTTGTATTTGTATAAAGCACTTTTTAAAACAAAGTTACAAAGCGCTGAACAATAGTAAAAGCAACACATATGAAAGGTTTATTTAAAAATAAATACAATGGAAATGAAAAATGTATTTTTAAATTCAAAAGAATAAAGAAAAAGAATAAAAAACCAACACAACTACTCTCTTGGGTCTCAAAACTGAAAAAAGATTTGTTAAATGCATTGACAGTTTTAAAATAGCCATTTATCTATTGTTGTTCACTTATCAGATTCAGGGTCATTAGGTATACCCTGGACCGGTCACTGGTCTTTCACAGGCCTAACACAGACAACCATTCTTACCCATGGGAAGTTTAGAATCATCAATTAACCTAACCCCAATAACTGCATGCCCTTGGACTGTTGAGGCGGGAGTACACCGGGAGGAACCACGCAGACATGAAGAGGACATGCGAACTCCACCAGATGGTGGATTTGAACTCGGGCTGTTTTTGCTGTGAAGCAACAGTGCCAACCATTGTCACACCGTGTTGCCACATCTCCTTTTGGGAGGATGCTGGGGGTCCTTTGGGCTGGAGCGCAGCTGCTGAGGCTCAAACCAGCAAGGATAACGTGCATAATGGTGAATGGTAACCTGCACATTGAGCCACAGTATATACAGTGGCTTGCAAAAGTATTCGGCCCCCTTGAACTTTCCCACATTTTGTCACATTACAGCCACAAACATGAATCAATTTTATTGGGATTCCACATGAAAGACCAACACAAAGTGGTGCACACGTGAGAAGTGGAACAAAAATCGTACATGATTCCAAACATTTTCTACAAAAAAATAACTGCAAAGTGGGGTGTGCGTAATTATTCAGCCCCCTGAGTCAATACTTTGTAAAACCACCTTTTGCTGCAATTACAGCTGCCAGTCTTTTAGGGTCTGTCTCTACCAGCTTTGCTCATCTAGAGACTGAAATCTTTGCACATTCTTCTTTGCAAAACAGCTCCAGCTCAGTCAGATTAGATGGACAGCGTTTGTGAACAGCAGTTTTCAGATCTTGCCACAGATTCTCGATTGGATTTAGATCTGGACTTTGACTGGGCCATTCTAACACATGGATATGTTTTGTTTTAAACCATCCCATTGTTGCCCTGGCTTTATGTTTAGGGTCGTTGTCCTGCTGGAAGGTGAACCTCCGCCCCAGTCTCAAGTCTTTTGCAGACTCCAAGAGGTTTTCTTCCAAGGTTGCCCTGTATTTGGCTCCATCCATCTTCCCATCAACTCTGACCAGCTTCCCTGTCCCTGCTGAAGAGAAGCACCCCCAGAGCATGATGCTGCCACCACCATATTTGACAGTGGGGATGGTGTGTTCAGAGTGATGTGCAGTGTTAGTTTTCCGCCACACAGCGTTTTGCATTTTGGCCAAAAAGTTCCATTTTGGTCTCATCTGACCAGAGCAGCTTCTTCACATGTTTGCTGTGTCCCCCACATGGCTTGTGGCAAACTGCAAACGGGACTTCTTATGGTTTTCTGTTAACAATGGCTTTCTTCTTGCCACTCTTCCATAAAGGCCAACTTTGTGCAGTGCACGACTAATAGTTGTCCTATGGACAGATTCCTCCACCTGAGCTGTAGATCTCTGCAGCTCGTCCAGAGTCACCATGGGCCTCTTGGCTGCATTTCCGATCAGCGCTCTCCTTGTTCGGCTTGTGAGTTTAGGTGGACGGCCTTGTCTTGGTAGGTTTACAGTTGTGCCATACTCCTTCCATTTCTGAATGATCGCTTGAACAGTGCTCTGTGGGATGTTCAAGGCTTGGGAAATCTTTTTGTAGCCTAAGCCTGCTTTAAATTTCTCAATAACTTTATCCCTGACCTGTCTGCTGTGTTCTTTGGACTTCATGGTGTTGTTGCTCCCAATATTCTCTCAGACAACCTCTGAGGCCATCACAGAGCAGCTGTATTTGTACTGACATTAGATTACACACAGGTGCCCTCTATGTAGTCATGAGCACTCATCAGGCAATGTCTATGGGCAACTGACTGCACTCAGACCAAAGGGGGCTGAATAATTACGCACACCCCACTTTGCAGTTATTTATTTGTAAAAAATGTTTGGAATCATGTATGATTTTCCTTCCACTTCTCACATGTACACCACTTTGTGTTGGTCTTTCACGTGGAATTCCAATAAAATTGATTCTTGTTTGTGGCTGTAATGTGACAAAATGTGGAAAAGTTCAAGGGGGCTGAATACTTTTGCAAACCGCTGTACAATACCTGCAGCTGACAAAAAAGCAGAAGTTTGAGTTATAAGTGGTGTCATGTGGTTCTGCATCACTGGCATATCACTGAAATTCCTCTAGCAATGGAATCATGAGTAATGTTACAAAAATCGGAGGTGCACAACAAAACAAAAATGCACCAAAGTAGATGTTAAATATCTGACTTGTTTTGGGTTAAAAATAAAAGTAAAAAAATCTATGAACCCTTGGGTCATTTCAAGCAGTGAAAACAAACAACAAACATGATCATTTAGTTTGAGAACTTTAGAGTTTCTTAAATGCCTAAGTAAAAAAACAAATCCCATTAAAAGTTTTATCATGACATCACTTGTTCTTTAGTTCAGTGAATGATGATGCCATCTTGGCAGAAGCACAGGTCATCTTGGCTTGCTATACCGGAAACCTGCATTGCTTGAGCTGTCTGCTGAGCAGAAAACACTTCACCCTGTGCCTCTCCCTGAGTCCTTGGACCATCACAGAGTGAAATGCCCATTGTTTTGTTTATACAATATCAGAGGTGCTGGCACTTTAATCTCAATAAAGAGGGCCATTGGACTGAATTATCTGTATGATTGCCCTTTAGAACTGCTGTCAATGCTATTCTCCTTATCCTGCTTCTCAAAGCCTCTCTCCCAGCAAGAAGTCTATGTGAGAGGAATACAATGCAGGCAGTTCAGACGCCACAAAAGGGCATTGCATTAGAAAGCTATACCTCTGCTGTGTGACCTTTGGCTATGCTGGGGAGGTTGGTTGAATCCCTGCGGACACCCAGTCAGCTCCAGTCAAGGGAACAGAATAGATTCTAAATCTGTGATTCAGGGTGCACACGTCAGCAAGCACCTAAGCAAATAGCAGTTTATTGTTTTACCCATTTACACGTTGAATGTTTGGCGTAGGCGGTAGAGAAGCAAAACGCAGCTAAATGCAGCAACTTGTGTCCCACACCTTTATGTGAATGAGCTATGAATTCATCATAACATAAAGCAGAGAATATTTCTTTTCACTGTATATACAGTTAGGCTCCTTCATATTTGAATTCTATTCTGGGAATCCTGTTAGAATAATTTGCCGCTGCTGACAGGATGTTTCACTAATTTTTTGTAATTGTATCTTTTATATGCTGTAGTCATATATAAATTGCATATCAATTCTATATCTGATTACTGCTGTCAAAGCACTTCATGATGCTAACAATCATTTAAAAGTGACAGGCCTCATTGTAGCATTCTTTTAGCATTGTGAATCAATCCTTTTTCTGAAGTACTGCATCTTTGTCTGTAGGTGTGTCAAAATGATAGAGGATAAGACAAGCAGCTGCATTTAATTGCATGAAAAAAGATTTCAGTTTCTAAACCAATGAGTCATTGTGGGCTGAGAAGATGCGCCAAAGCCCCCGGAGAGATGAAGAGAGGGGATTGTAAAAGCCTAAAATGGGATCATCTTGGCTGAGCTTTTCTTTTTTTTTTTTTTCTCAAACAGAATGGGATAACATTTCAAACACTCGTGAACAGAATGCTGTCTGTTGTAATACGGCCATCGCTCTATCTCTTTTGACAGAAGTAAAATATGTGGCATTTCAAAATGTACCTCTGTTGTGGCTTGCTATGCTTAGTTATATTGTACATTTGACCTTTCTGGAGTCGGCGGTGCCGCTTTGTGCACTGTCCTTGTTAAAGTTATTTCATTATCAGCTATATGTCAGTGCGAAAACACTATCAGATACTACAGATGTGTTGCTCAGAGCTTAGGCTGGCAGCATTCTCTCCATTAACATCATCATTATCATTAACACATTTTTTTTTCTTTTATTTTTATGTGCAAATCAACAAATTCCAAAAACAGCACACTTCATTAAACAAGTTAACGACTAAGACCCTAACAAGCATGAGCTGTGGAGCTGCTTAAAATTTCCTAAGTTGGATTTCCATTTTTTTCCTTTTATTTTTCTTGACTCACATCCCTTAAGATGGCTGTCTACATCAATATTTCCTGATACTCTTTGAACACCAATACGCAAAAAAATAACCACTTAGATGCTTGCTATATGATATGACACAGCTGTCATTTGTAATGTTTTTGTTGGTATATTTTTTAAGTCTGTTTTTTTTAGCTCATTCACCAAGAAAGTAATAATTCCTCATGGTAACATACTAACATAATCCGAGCTCCCGTTGGCAAACACGTTGTGATAAATCATCATCAGTTAACCTCAATGTGTGATGAGATGTTTTGCCTAACGCTGCAGCACAAATGCTACCACTTGTCTCTAGTTATTGGCTTCCAGCAGCATGTAGCTAGTAGGTGCTAGCCAGCCACTAAAACAGTGACAGGACCATCAGACTGAGCAGCTTTTTGTTTGTTGCATTTCCTGAGCAATGAACTCTGAATCCTACAAATCCACTGTGACAAATTGTTATAAAATGTAATGTAATCCAAGCAGTTCATTGTGCAGTCGGTTGTTTGGCCGTTCAATCGCAGAATGAGAAACACTGATGCCTTTAGGCAGGAAAGAGAGTAAACCTATCTCAGTCTGACTCTTGTCTGGCTGTGGTGATACAGAGACCGTAAGAGTGGGTATAGATAAAGTCAATTTGACAATAAGAGCCTATAGACTGAGCATTTTTTCATGAATTATTACCAATAATAAACGCACAGAATGCGTGTGATCTGTGTTCTTCTTGCTTCTGAGGTTGGAATTTTAGCCTAAAGACCTGTGTATGTGTTTATAGCAACACAACTGTAGTGTAACTGTATCAATCATAATTCCTAATGGGACTGCAAACTGGATATTTTTTTTATCACTGTCATGCAATTTTAATGGCAATATCGTCATGCCCTGATCCTGCTTTTAAATGACGTGAATTCAAAATGCCACAGAAAATCATCCCTCATGATCAAGAAGCTCGTGTTCATCTTCGTTCACTGTGATGAGAGTAGATGACAACAGTACGAAACAATTTATTCTGTTCTGCACTAAGCCTGTAACACTATTCCTGCATTTTAATGTTACTTTCACACAATCAAATAAAGCAAATAGTTGTTTGTAGGTTTCTAAACGTATTCAGCAAAATTCTGCAAAAATTCAACTAAGAAGATGGAAAAGAAAACGTGTTAATTTTCAATTAATTAATCTCTTCATCTTCCATTATTTCTCCAAGCCATGAAACACATTTCATGCACAGAAATGTTCCTTTCTTTAAGCCGAGCACTTATCATCCATCAAGTACCATAATGCTGGCTGTGTGAGTAAACAGCGAGCAGCTTTGAAACTGCAAGTGTCTTGCCAACATGGCGCCGTACTTGCAGGGAGGTTTATAATGACTAGAAGGACCGTCATAAATACCTTTTTTTTTTTTTCAGAAATGGACTACAGCCAAATAAGCGAGAAAATGTAAACTTGGTAACGTTTTGCCGTTACTCAAGTGTTAATTTTATGTTATCAAATTCTCCTGTGGTCAGTTAGGACTCCCTGCCTCTACTGATGACCTCTCTGCTGACAGGCAGTTTGCAAAAAATCAAAGCCAGAGAGGATTTTAATTACTCTCTACTAACTGTTTAGCAGCAGTTATGGGGTCAGACCGGGGAAGAAAGGACAGCGCCAAAGTGCAATTTACTGTTCCATGCAGTTCCATACGCCTAATCTTTGTTTCGTGCCAGTTTGAGTCGAAGATTTAAAGTGAGTCAAGACCCAAAAGAAAATTATAAGATATTACTGCACAGTTAGAGCAGCTGTATAGTGGCAGCAGTGTACTGGCAGCAAAAAACTACTTAAAGCTGTTTTAATCATTATGTTGGCCAGCAGGAGGCAGAAGGATTTAAAAACAAGTTGATAAGTGAACATCCCAGAACAACCTTGTTGTTAACATAAAAGATAATTCTTGGTTTTGTTTTGTTTTGTTTTTGTAATAACTGTTTGATTACCGTAGATTAACTAACTTCGTACTGTCCACACTTTCTAGGTGAATTAGGCATCGTCGTGAGGAACAGGGAAATTGAGGAATACTGCACACTTAGTAACTTTTCAGTGGTAGATTCAGATAGTAACTTTTCAATCACACAGTAAATATATCATCCTTTGTCCTGTGAGACATTAATGGAATCCATCATTTGTAAAATTAACATAATGCTGTATTCAGTAGAACGTGAATTGTATTTTAAAAAGTGTTTATCATAGGGCAAGTGATTCACAGATAATTTTCACATAGACTTAAAAACAGCCTGTTTTTACAGTCACAGAAGTTTCACATTGACTTCTCTTCAGACTTCCATGGAATTATTTTTTATATGATCTGAAATAGCTGCTGGTCTTTTCTTTCAGATATTATTGGTGGAGAATACCATCTCCAGGACAATAATATATCATGATTATACATGTATTTGTTGTTTTCACACTGGGATTATTCTCACCAATGGACAGTGGAAGATTTTCAAGTTTGGCATCTACCCCACCAAACATTGGACGTCTGATAGACGTGCAGATCATGTCTATATTGGATCTGTCGGTCCATGACTAGAGCCACAACTTGGACGTCAATATGACGATCGATCATTTCCACCGTGCAGCTGCTCACTTTAGTTTTTGCATTAATAGCCGGGGTCATCTTGGAGATGTCTGCTGATCACGCTGCATTCCTTCACACATAAATGTACAGAAAACATGCCTTCCACCCTCTGAAAACATTGTACTACAGAGTAGAAGCATTATAAAAACAATGTCTAAAACAAGTCAAAGTTTAAATTTGACTACAGGAGTCTCTTTCAGTTGCTCCTTTATTCACGCCACAGCAGGTAGCTTCATATGTTGGATTTTATAGGTTTTTATGTGCCCTTTCTGATGCAACCCCAAAGGAATGTGTGCCTCATTCTGAGAGGCGTGTTGATAAATAGGTACACTACTGAGCTTCTCCTCCTTGTTGGAATATGGTTCCACTAAATACCGCAATGAATAAAGTGAGATCTCCAAAAGTTGATTCTGTTCATAATTTTGTAATTTAATTAACATAATGCTGTATTCAGTAGAACGTGAATTGTATTTTAAAAAGTGTTTATCATAGGGCAAGTGATTCACAGATAATTTTCACATAGACTTAAAAACAGCCTGTTTTTACAGTCACAGAAGTAGCACTTTCACATTGAGATAATAAAGTGAGATACTATCTTGTAATATTCCTCTTAATGATGGATGTAGCGATTCACTATTTCCAGAAGGTCAGTTTCACCAATGCAAACAAAACAATATGCAATGATGACTTACCTCACCAGTGACTGCGTGATGTCACAAAGAATAGCGATAGCAAGTCTACAGCATCTGTGCTGGTGGGCTAACAATGTGAATTTTCTTTTTTAAAGTCAATAAATATTCGCAAACAGTTAAACAGTTTGCTGTGTGACTTTAGTTTGAAAGAAATCAGCAGAAAGGGAAAGAAACACAGTCTCCTCGTGTTATCTGTGTGAGCGTACAGTGACTGTGTATAACTTTATGTGTATACGTGAGGGTTTTAATTAAATGTGCAGCATGTGTGTTTATCTGAGTGTTAGCTAAAGTAAGCTGGGATGATGCAGGAGAGGTCCTGTTGGAGAGCGGCAGCCAGGGAAAACATCTGCTATTCATCAGGCACGATCAGGTACAGAGGCCGAGTGCAGGCTGGCAGATGGCGGAGAGGTCTCTACACAATAGGAAAAGCCGCCTCACTCCAACACCAGCAACTCCCCCAGCACACACACACACATACAAATGTATGTCACAATCAGAGAATATTGCAGATCGACATACATTAAGGCACACAAATTATGGAATTACTGCATGACTATTTTTTGACAATAGGAAAGTGAATCATACATCTGTGACACAGGTGGCTAAATTTTGGTGAACAGCTGCTTTACACAAAAACTAGAAAGTCAATTTTCAAGGAGATACACATTCAGCTAAATTACAAAGGAATGACTCTTCTTCTAAGTTTTAAACTCTCACTTTTAGTTTTCCTGTGAAACTGGAGTAATCCAGGAAAACCACAATTAACTTACATAGAAAAGATCTGAAACTGTATATGGGGTAAATGGTGCAATGAGTGAAATTAGGGTCTAAATGTTTTACACACTTGGGATTCAGATTTCAATTGATTTCTTTTTAATACTTTTGCAAAAATCCCTGAAAAGGTTTTCACTTCATGTGTTTATAGGTATCTCAAACACAACATTTTATTTATATCGTTAAAGTAAAAAAAAAAATTTAAGCAAGTCGGCTACAAAGTTTATTAATGATGATGGTGCCAGACTAACAATTGAAATCAGTTAAGACATCTAAGTATTAGGGGTGCAACGATACTCGTATCAATATTGAACCGTTCGATACAGTGCTTTCGGTTCGGTACGCATATGTATCGAACAATACAAAATTTTTAATTTATTTTATCAACTTTCCTTCTGACGGTGCTGTCTGTGTTGAGCGCTCAGTGGATCTGCGCTCGACAGTGCAGCCTAGGCGGAGTAGTCAAACGCAGATTCACTGAGCACAGCGCAAGCTAGCGAGACAGAAGTTAAGCTCTCCTTGCAACATGGCAAATTGAACCTCCCCCACCCTCATTCAGATCTGGCGTTTGGAACTATTTTGGTTTTCATGTGACGTATGACCCTGAAGGTAAGCGAGTCATGGACTAAAGTAAAACAGCATGTTGGATGTGCCAGCAATGCTCAATTACATGGGTGGGAACTAGTGTGTTAGCTCAGTTAGCTCGTTAACGTGTTGGCCGTCCAGCCCCACGCACGGGGCGATCCGCGGTAGCTCGTTAACGGAGATTTGCCGTGTTGTGGCGTTAACGTCATTTCAATGAGATTTACGCTGACAGCACTAGTGGGAACACAACGAATATGACTGCACATTTATGCTGACATCATCCTAGTGCAAAGACAAGTGGAAGCAGAGAAAAACAACAAGCACGCATGCTACAAACTTTACCCGAGTCATTTAGACAGCCGTTAGCACATGATTCTCCTTATGGGGACCTGATATGTTTAATATGCTGCTGAGAATATAGCCCAGAAGAAGCGTATAGTATAGCTTTTATTTTGGAAAGAGCCATTTCTCTGTAATAAACTCTCTTTTCCAAAGATGAGGGATTCCTCAATCAGATACAGGGCTCGCAAAATCGCTAGCCCGACGTCCCGGGGCTAGCGATTTTTCCAGTCCGGCTACCAAAATCTCTCTGCCCTGCCCGTCAGCCTATCGTAGGAAGGAAAAATCTATGTCAATGCTTTTGCATTCTTTCAGAAATGTAGCTGGGTAATTATGTCATTGGCATCGGTGAGCCACTGTCAATATGTGACATATTGAAATCGCGTTTGAATTTGCGCTTGTTCTTTGCTTTCACTTTGCAATCGCGTGAACTGTGTATAGAGAGCGACAGCACTGATTGGTGAGTGATGATAATTTGCGCACCAATTCCTCTGACATCGTCTTATCAATTGTTAGCTTACTATGCAAACATGACAAGTGAAATCTCCCGCAGCTTAAACATGTGAGAGGTTGATCGTGCAGAGAATCGCTGAGCGTTATGTGAGTGTCTGTGTAAAAGCAGCAGATATATATTTTAGTTCTGCTGAGCCAAATAAGACAGGTCAGGGTGAAGAAGTGACAGCCAAAGAAAAGCTTACCACAAAACGGAAAAGTTATGACAAATCAGACTATAAGGCAAAAAGAAAGTGCAGGACAAAAGAATTTCTGTGGCTGCAATATGACGAGCTAAATAACCAGGGCTGCACATAAGTGGTCCGCAGGTGCGCATTCGCTGTCAAAATAAAAAACGCGCACAAGATAAGAAGTTGCAACGCGTGTTTGCATACATAAGATTTTCTGGAGGAGGACAGACATTTGTTTAGAACTCTTAAAGATGTCGAAGAAGCTCCTTTAAGCAATTACTGTGATGTTCCTCCACCTCCAAAGAAATGTCAGGAGTCCGAACCACAAAAGAAGCGTGTATTCTCGGAAAAGTGGTTACAGGAGGTGAGCTGGCTTCAAACAAATGATGAACGCACAGAGATGTGGTGCAGAATGTGCCGTGAAAATTTAATAAATGACAAATTAAAAAGGCATGAACTTTTTTTTTTTGTATCGAAAAAATATCGAACCGTGACACCAAAGTATCGAACTGAACCGAACCGTGAATTTTGTGTATCGTTGCACCCCTACTAAGTATGACGTTATTTGTAAGGTTTGTGGTGATCATTGCATACACGTGTATGCTTATAAATTGCATGTTTGAATGTCGCCACCATTGACTTGTCACATTAGTATAATTGTGTGCTCTTAGGTTGTTGGCGGGCTTAGAGTAAACTGTCAAAAGACACTTGGTGTTTGCCCAATTTTCTAAGCCTCCCACGAGGCTTTAAGTTTGTGCTGCTTTGAAGTGATTGATGACAGGTCAGCCACCAACGGCCTTGCAAATTTCCAATTCTTCCACTGGGAAATTGCTCATTTCTTCACAAGTCCATTTCAATTTTTGCTGAATAGCAACATGCTGAGTTTATGCATTTTGCAGGGAGTTGAACACAGAATTGTGATGAATTACACCACAGTGACAAATAAGAACACACACACACACACATACATATATATGTATATGTATAAAAAAATATATATAGTTGTGTTACTTTATTGTTTGTCTTGTTTTTCAGTTGGATTACCTGTTAAGGAGGGTTTTGTTGCAAGGTAAAAGTAAGACCGTGCCACAGTTATTTAGATAACCACCTCACTCCCGTTTCTACATGACTAAAACTACCCCTGTGACATTGTCAAGGGTTCTTTTTTAAGTCCCTCTGCTGTTTTTAAAATACAGGATTGGTATCCTATTTGCTGCGGTGCGGGCTTCAAAGAGGTTATTTGTCATCATACTGATTTATGCTGTCATTCAGGGACATTTATATCACTTTAAGCTTTTCGGGTGTTCCAGCTTTGGCGCTGGGCAGACAATCCCGCAGAGACGCAAGTCTCTGTTCCATTTTCCTCTTTTTTGTGTTCTTGTTCTTTACTAGCAAGGAGTGAAACTGTAATGATTCTTGTTACTTCAAAGGGCACATGTTTAAACATGTTTCACTAAAACATATAATAAAGCAATCTTCAGTACCAGAATCACATATCATTCATCGCTGATAGAGGAAAACAATAAAAGCCTCTGGTTTCTTTTCTGCACTGTAACCAGGCTGACACGGATTCACAGCACTGTTATGCTCTCTATTCTTTTAGTTGCCAGTAGTAACTTCAGGACCTTCTTTATAAACGGTTATTCATCTTTAGAGTAAAAACATCACATGTACAGTTTTGCTTGTTTTATATTTAGAATGCCTCTCTTGAACAGCTAAACATTTTTTCTCTATCTAAAACTATCAAGATCTCTTTTAGATCCCATCCACACTGTACCATTCAGGTGTATTTCAGCTCTATTTACCTATCAAAAGAAAGTATGGCCAATTTATCATTATCAATAGATGTCACGGGGTTTTGAGGTTTAGACTCTACTGAAAACACTACTTTACTTTTAAAAATGTATTTATTTTTTCTATTAATAAAGTCACAATATACATTATTTCATCTTTATTTATAAAATCTTTGAGTTCTTTGAGTTTCACTATTTTTTTTTCACTAAAATTTAGTGAAGTATATGATAAAAAATAATAATAAAAAATTGTCATGTAGGTTTAGGATTAGGACATACTAGGGGTGCAACGATACTCGTATCGATATTGAACCGTTCGATACAGTGCTTTCGGTTCGGTACACATATGTATCGAACAATACAACATTTTTAATTTATTTTATCAACTTTCCTTCTGACGATGCTGTCTGTGTTGAGCACTCAGTGGATCTGCGCTCGACAGTGCAGCCTAGGCGGAGTAGTCGAACGCAGATTCACTGAGCGCAGGGCAAGCTAGCGAAACAGAAGTTAAGCTCGTTGCAACATGGCAAATTGAACCTCCCCCACCCTCATTCAGATCTGGCGTCTGGAACTATTTTGGTCTTCATGTGACATATGACCCTGAAGGTAAGCAGTCATGGACTAAAGTAAAACAGTATGTCAGATGTGCCAAGCAATGCTCAATTACATGAGTGGGAACTAGTGTGTTAGCGCAGTTAGCTCGTTAATGTGTTGACACTGTCCAGCCCCACACACGGGGCAATCCGCGGTAGCTCGTTAACGGAGATTTGCCGTGTTGTGGCCTCATTTCAGATTAAGGCTGACAGCACTAGTGGGAACACAACGAATATGACTGCACATTTACCCGATAGCATCCTAGTGCAAAGACAAGTGGAAGCAGACAAAAACAACAAGCACGCATACAAACTTTACCGAGTCATTACTTTACCAAGTGGTCTGCAGGTGCGCATTCGCTGTCAAAATAAAAAACGCGCACAAGATAAGAAGTTGCAACGCGTGTTTGCATACATAAGATTTTCAGGAGGAGGACAGACATTTGTTTAGAACTCATAAAGATGTCGAAGAAGCTCCTTTAAGCAATTACTTTGGTGTTCCTCCACCTCCAAAGAAATGTCAGGAGTCCGAACCACAAAAGAAGCGCGTATTCTCGGAAAAGTGGTTGCAGGAGGTGAGCTGGCTTCAAACAAATGATGAACGCACAGAGAGGTGGTGCAGAATGTGCCGTGAAAATTTAATAAATGACAAGTTAATAAAAAGGCATGAACATTTTTTTGTATCGAAAAAATATCGAACCGTGACACCAAAGTATCGAACCGAACCGAACCGTGAATTTTGTGTATCGTTGCACCCCTAGGACATACCCATCAAAAGTTAGTTTTGGAGTATTACATCACTCTGCATCCTTTATAGGCAGGGTTCAACATAACCAGTGAGCTCAGCAAGTTGATTAGCAGGAGCATCTTTGTGTCAGGGATAGTTTTTGCACAAATTCTGAGTGTGGCCTGTTTAAAGAGGACCCATTTTTTAATTTTTATTTTTGTTTTGTTTTGTTTTCTTTCTTCTTTTTTGGGGGAAAAAGAGCTTTTTTCACCTCATAGCCAAAACATTTCACATTCACAGTTAGCGTATGAAGCCACTAAGAGAAAGTGAGGTTTCTCATTAGCATAGAAAACACATCAGCAATGTGGTGATGGTGGTATGTAGTGCTTGACACAACAGTGACAATAACGTAGTGATCTCAGGTGTAAATATGGGTACAGCTGCATCCTCTCCTTTCTCTCTGACATGCAATGCAGGTAGCAAAGAAGCGAGTCAACAGTGCAGACAGTGAGCTCAGTTGAAGTGAATGGTGTGTTTTTCTCAGATTTTCAGATCTTGCAGATTATATAAGCTAGCTGCAAACTGATAAGAGCTCCATTTTCTCTCTTTAGCAGTGATACAAGTGTGCCAGCTACAAACATGGCTTAAAGAAATTTAGGCAAAGCTGTAAACTGATTTTATTTGGTCCTAAAAATGTTTGAAACACATATCCCTTTATGCTGTAGTTAATCTAGAGGCATTCCCTTAGCCTCCAGGACTACTATGAGAAATGCTGAAGAGATTTTTCAAAAGCATGTATAGCAAATTCTTGGGTTTACCCAAGCCTTTGTTCATTTATGGTGACAGGTTGAGCAAAAAAAGGCAAATGTTTTGCTTTTTTTTAGGTTTGTCTCGTCGCTGATTTTTGCAGATGATGTGGTTCTGTTGGCTTCATCGGGTGAGGGCCTCCAGCTCGCACTGGAGCGGTTCGCAGCCGAGTGTGAAGCAGCGGGAATGAGGATCAGCACCTCCAAATCTGAGGCCATGGTTCTCAGCCGGAAAAGGGTGGAGTGCCCACTCCGGGTCGGGGATGAGTTCCTGCCCCAAGTGGAGGAGTTCAAGTATCTCGGGGTCTTGTTCGCGAGTGATGGGAGAAGGGAGCCGGAGATCGACAGACGGATTGGGGCTGCAGCTGCAGTAATGCAGACGCTGCACCGGTCCGTCGTGGTGAAGAGGGAGCTGAGTGTAAAAGCGAAGCTCTCAATTTACCGGTCGATCTACGTCCCTACCCTCACCTATGGCCACGAGCTGTGGGTAGTGACCGAAAGAACGAGATCGCGGATACAAGCGGCGGAAATGAGCTTCCTCCGAAGGGTGGCTGGCATCTCCCTTAGAGATAGGGTGAGAAGTTCGGCCATCCGGGAGGGGCTCAGAGTAGAGCCGCTGCTGCTCCACATCGAAAGGAGCCAGCTGAGGTGGTTCGGGCATCTGACAAGGATGCCTCCTGGGCGCCTCCTGGGTGAGGTGTTCCAGGCATGTCCCACCGGGAGGAGGCCCCGGGGCAGACCCAGGACACGCTGGAGAGATTATATCTCTCGGCTGGCCTGGGAACGCCTTGGTGTTCCCCCGGATAAGCTGGAGGAGGTGGCTGGGGAGAGGGAGGTCTGGGCCTCTTTGCTTAGGCTGCTGCCCCCGCGACCCGGCCCCGGATAAAGCGGATGAAGATGGATGGATAGGTTTGTCCAACATACTGTATGTCGTCCAGTATATAAGAAAAACTGCATACTTTGATCATCCAGTGGTCAAAACTTCCACAGGATCCATACATATAACAGGGAATAACTGATCTAAAGGCTCCTGAGGCTGATAGTCTGATGTTCTAGATCGATTTCTGGCAAAAGCTGTAGTTTTTCTCATTCAAAGCCTGAAAGCTGGAAAAGATGGCCAGTAATTTTTAAGGGGTGTAGGGAGACTTATAAAAAAAAAACAAAGTGGACCTCCCCTATATTTTTTTATTTTGTTGCATTTTACTACATATTCCCGTTTTATGCACTGCATTGTATTCCACTGAAATGTAGAAACCTTTTTTCTTAAACAGTTTTATAACCCCAAAGGTTCAAAAACACACTAAACAGCTCTGAATAAAGTCCTCGTATCACTGAAAACGCATGAAAAATATTTTCCTCTGACTAATGTAAAAGGATGCAAATAAAAGCATATAAGATACACATTAAAATGAGCTCATAGTATCCACAGATTGGCTATTTCTGTTTGTTGTGACAAAAGGATACAGTGAAATTATTCACTCAGAGTGTCAAGACAGACAGTTATTATTTCGATGCCACCCGCACTTATCTTGTCAGTCCTGCTCACTTAGTATCGGCATTTAGCCACCTCTTTTCTCTTAGGTAGCTTTTATTCGTTAGCCAATATTGAGGGCATAATATTAGATTAACTTTACATGTATACCATAAATACTGGCTGCTTCCTGCATCTCTTTTAGTTTGTCTCAGCTGTTTTACTTCTACTTCTTGCCTAATTCTCATTGTGATTTGTCTTCTAAGAGCCAGTAACATCCTGTAATATCCCCATAAGATGCATAACTTTGCATTGTGGTAGATTCCATGTGTTTATCAGATGTAATCTAGTATAAAGAACGCATTACCCAATATTAACCCACTGCCTTATGACAGCTGGGTAAGGCTTCAGCAACCCATCGACCCAGAATTGGATAATCGGTTGAGAAAATAGATACATAAAATTGACATGATTATTTTAAAATTATTATTCTTAGGATTAATATGAAGTTGCTAAATTAACTTCTGAATAAGCAATTTTAGGCAGCAGAGAAAACAAACTCGGCAGAATACGCAGCATATGATTCAACAAATCTGTAGGTCACTGAACAAGACGTCGGAAAACAGCAGAAATTTGTTTATTTGTCCATTAGTTCATCCTGACATTTCGTTTTTATTTGTTGCCAAAAAGAAGTAAAACATTTTGTCGGGGTTCTGTTGCTTAAATGTTATTTTTTTGTCATTTAGGTTTGTTGTGAAAGGTCATCGACACAAATCTTTATTCAGAGTTTTTGTTGATAAAATGGACATTGCTTTTACATCTCCGCAAGTGCGAGTACAGAAAAGAATGCATTTTAAGAGAGGATTCACGAATGCTGAGGAAACGATGCTTCTTTAATAGAGTTCCTCGAGGTAATTCAGCAGTCATTATGCAGAGGTTCGCTCTGATGTCCTGCAAATTGACAATTGCTTAAGCTAAGTAATATCAACCTGAGGGAAGGCAGAGAGTGTTTAAAAAACATTTAAAGTAAATGACTTTGGGTGAAGAGGAGGCTTTTGCGGGGCAGAGCACCAGTGACACTCCCATTGCAATTGCACTGGGAGAGTGGTAGACGAGTAGACCCACCACAAGCACTAAGTTAACCTCTTGACATTTTCTACCTGAGGATGGAATAAACAGACAGTGTAGCGCTGTTCACAATATTCAAGTGCTGTGTGAAATAAAAGGATAAATTATTGTTGGCATTTGAGGGTGGCTGTGATGTTTTAAAGAGAGAAAAGTAAATAATGACACGTCCATGACTATAAAAACAAGAGTCGGCTTTTATTTTTTTAAATATCCCCCCCTCCACCCATCCACCCACACACAGACCTCCACCGGTTTGATAAGGGCGAATACTTTGGATGGAGCACCACTTGGAGCACACAGAATAGACAGCAGTTCCTGCACAATATAATATTAAACAGCATGAAATGCTGTTCAGCACTGTCTGTATGTGGGGGTGTTTTCACTTTTTCCACCTCACATCCCTTGAATATCGTCCCAGGATGTCTTAGTAGCCACCACATGCCTCCGCCACCTCAAGAAATAAAAGTCATACTTGATTTACCTGACAAGGGCTCTTTGAGCTCCCCTTGACCGTGACGGATCTGCTGCTGCAGTGAGATGCAACATTGAAATGCTTCTACCTGCCTACCCCCTTTGAAAAACACCCCAACCCAGCTCCCCCTCCCTTTTCTCCCCAAGATCTCCTCTCTATTCGGGTGGTGTCTCAGTGTCTGGCAGTTGTTCAGCTCTGCTTGGTGCTCAATCTTATTAGAGGGCAGAAGGTGGTTCAGAACGTGTACTGTGACACTGACAGACCCAACTACTTACTACCCCCACCTCCACCCCCTTTTTTTTTTCTTGATACACACACAGCTGGATTTTTCACATGTCCTCAACTGATGTGAATGCGCAGCTAGCTAACCGGCCACACGTGCAGAGTCAGGTTATCATTTCCTTGAGCCTGTGTGTAATCATTAATTACTTGTATATAGGAGAATCAATGTTGGCATGCTGCACAAGTACTTGTGATTTGTAGCAGATCGCTCATCTTTAATACAGTTCAAATCTATTGCATCAAATCCAGGAACCTACGGGCCTATGACCTTGGCTATATGCTGCTCCACAGGCTCAATTTCAAAGCAAGTGCTGTTTACTTGTTGGTCATTTGATTTGTTGGTGGCATTTGCCGTGAATGTGAATGTGGACCCGAATGCTGCTCAAGGTTACTGTTTGTCTTTGGGCTTTATATTTCACTCCTAGATTCAAGCCATTTATAGGAGGATAAGCATATGTCATTTCAGTTGGAGTAATACAGCACATTAGCACATTAACATAAAATGTCAGGGGTATCAGTAATCAATAGATGGATGAAAAAAGGCAAGAACATGACAAATAACAAGGCATTGTGAGGTGAGGGACTATAAGCTGCTAATACCTCTGGTGAAGCCAGCAAGGCTATGTAAGAGTGACAGTTCAGTCACATTTCTTGCGCCTGTGGCTATTCTGTGCATTTAGCCACCGATGCTTTAATCCACCACCTTCCTATCGCTCAGTGGGTTGTCGTGCTATAATTGTGTTTTATCGATTCCGGCCTCGGTCTGACGCCTGGATATCTTGTGTAAATACAAAGATACAGTGGGTTTACCTGTATAAATATTTCAATAAAACGACGCCACCCCCCACCCCCTTCAATAGCAGAACTATTGATAGCGCAAATTTGCAGGCTAATGCAGACCCACATTAACGCCCGGGTTCAGAAGTGGGTGGCTTCAGTTGAGCCAAAGAGAAAAATTACACCAGCTTAGCGATGATGTGTTATTGAATTTTCTTCCAAATATATTCCATCTCCTGGGCTCAGTGCTTAAATGACAGACAGACAGGCTACTATGCTAATACTGGCACCAAGTATAAAGATCCTAAACAGGGATAATGTGATGAAATCTGTTTCCAAACAGCTCTGAATTTAATGGCGTGGTCCCTCCGGGTTTGTAAGAGAGGTGCAATGACTGGTTGCCTTTGAACTGCAAGTCCTTTGTTCCCTGACTGACCATTGAGATGGACAACAAAGTGAATCATCCTCTACTTGTCCTCTCCAGACATGAATTATAAACGCTATCTCTCCTCCCCTCCTTTTTTTACACCTTTTATTTTCCCTCAAGACCTTTTCTTTTTTAGTCTATAAAGCCTTCGGGTCGGGTGCCGTGTGCTATTGCTTGCTGCTTGTCTGTGTGCCAGGCCTTCCCATCTGTCAGCCTGTTGGATGCGCGGAGGGCTTTGTGAATGAAATGAAGTGAGAAGCCACCTTTTCCCGAGTGCGTCTATTGCTTCAGAACACCGAGCCACCAATAGTAGTCTCCCCAGCCTCTTTCGCTCACTGTCTACATCTTTAGGGCATCTATAAAGTGCCCTCTGCCCAGTGGGAGTGACAGAGAGTAATAAGAAAACAGCTTAAGAGGCAGATGTTCAGAAGCTTCTGTTGTGGTTTATTGTGTGTATGTGTGTGTGTGTCAGACTGAGTGTGTGCATTGATGTCTCAGGTGATGTCTCAACAATGAAATGAATGGACTGCTGTGACACCACAAATCATTAATAATGAATTGAAGCTCGGAATCTCAGATGCCGAGCGGACATCCAGTCAACAACTAAGGAGGCTTTGCCCCAGAAATTCCCTCAACCACAAACATATTGGCCTAACTGGCCATCAGCTGCCGTTACCTCAGCCACCCTTGAACATCCTCTTTGCTCTCTCTTCTACACACTTACTCATCTTTCAAAAAAAAAAAATGCAGCTGTGTAGTGAGTTGTAGTCATCTTCATTCTGGCACAAAAAAAATTCTCTAAAGGAACGACATTGATGCTCCTTGATTAAAAGCTGATGTTTTGTTGCAATATACATTGAATCTTTGACTTCCATACAACATGTGTGCGTTTCTGCCTTGTTCCATTTTTGTTTTGCTTTTGGCTTTCTTTTTTCTTTTTAACTACACGATGCAAGCATTTCTACATCGGTGATTATTACTGATTTACAACTCTAGCTGAGTCACTAAAGGATTTCAACAGTGGTGATTTTTTTGTAATTTACAACTACGGATGAGTTATCCAAGCAAATCGCCTCGATGCGTATACAACTTCAGCCGTATACATCATTATGTTTGTTTAGACCGCGCCTGGTCTTGTCGTCGTTGAATGCCGCGTCGACCGTTTTGAAAAGTGTAATTTGGCCTGCTTAAACGGAGGTGTAGCTACACAGCGGGGCGTGCTGGGTTGGGGTCAGGCTGTGCAGTCAGGGAGAAAAGTGGTGCAGAAGCATAAATTAACACCTGCGCTCGAGTGGCTGGAATGCACTTGTACCCTGCTGCATCCGGGGAAAGAAAGCGAGGTTAGCATCTGGATGCACAGTGCCCGGCCATTAGAACACTGGGGCAACGCAGCAGTGTTTATGTGAAAGTGTAGACATCAGTTTGTGGCGCTTTGTTCCGCATCTCCATCACCTATCTCTAAAGGAGGCGTTCGACATAGATGCTAAACCTGCCTCACCCATCAGCCCAGCTGTGTTTGTTTGTTTGTTAGTTTTGTTTTTCTTTATTAACTTCCCTTATGCATCGCCCAGAAAAATCTTTTATTATGCTCATTTTGATGCGGACGACTTGCCTGATTCTCTTCTGACTCATTTCATTGTGGATAATGTTACTCAGGGGTTCTGTTGTATCAACACATGCTGTTGGATAGAATTGGTGTCGGGCTAATAGACTATAGGAGTTAACATGGAGTAGGCCCTGTTGTTATCGAGTGTTTCATATTGGTAGGAGTAAGTGCTGTAGGAAGTAATAGACTTGGTGGTTGCTATCGGTCCCTGGGGCTGTAGGAGGCAATCATCTAACTAAATGAGAGTGAGACACAGACAGGGAGGGAGAGAGAAAGACAGGCTTCCCTCTGGAAAGACTATTGATGGCTGACAAATCTCTGCTTTTGATGTGCATTTCAAAGTGTGCCCTAACATCTACATTCTTTTATTTATTCACAGAGTTATTTATTTAATTTGCAGCATCGTGCCATAGTTTTACTACAGGTTTGGATTATGATCAGAGCTTGAAGAATCAAACTGAACCTCAGGCCGTTAGGCATAGTGCACTCGCTTGGCCTTGTCATTAGGCAGGAATATTTAGCGAGCACATGCTTGAGAACTAATTACCAAGCTGTCTCGCTCATGTGCCCCCACCTCCACTCACCAAGGAAATGAGGGGCTACAAGCAAAGTACGTGTGGATGGGTGAGACAGCAGGGCTAAAGAGGGACAGGAGTGAAGTCATCTTGACATGATAAACACAGAGACAGAGCTGAATTTATCAGACACGACAGGACTGTGTTGTAAATTGCAACAGGCCTCAGCCCATTTACATCAAGTGATTGAAGTAGGTGTCCTTCCCACACGCACAGTGAAGTCAGTGTGTGTGTGTGTGTGTGGACAGGCTTTACTGAACTTACATTGTCAACTGATGTTTAAAACTTCAAGCCTACAATAGGATTACAGTGACCCTGAGATGCTGCGACAAAATGAAGGCCACAGTTCTGTATTTGCTTTTGTTTCATGTATTTTAGAATCTTTATGTATTGTGTTTTATGACCATCTGTGCAGAATAAAAGAGGAGTTCACAATGCAGGAAACTAACAAAAGAAAAAGAAAGTCACAGAGCAAGAGGCTGCCCATAAGCAAACTTGTGAATTGGTCCCAGTCACCGGCAAGAGCTTTGCAAAACAAAAGGCTGCAAGACAGATGTCTGATTGGCCTGCCAGGTTCTGTGCTGCTATACAGCAACTGTCAGCATTCATGAGCCAATCATAAGTGAAGTTGAATGAATTTCTCAGGGTTTTAGCTGCTTGTTAGTAGCTCTAGCAAACTTGCCACAGTTATGTGAATTTTTTTAGAGGACTCGTTGCAGCCCTGTGCACATCCCATTACTCAAGCTGGTAGAAACATCTTTGGCAGCAGCAACAACGAAATAATTGATTCCTATCACTTCCTGTACCACTTTGTCAGTCGTTTGCATTGTTTCTGAGGAATACTGGGCCTCTCTTATTTACAGTGTTGCTTCAGTTTGTTGACATTTGTGTGCATTAGTTTATTGATAGCTCTCCTGCCACAAGACTTTTTACCAGTTTGAGGTCTAGACTTTGACTGGGCCATGGCAACACCTTGAATCTTTTTCTGCCATTCTGTCATAGATTTGCTTGTGTGCTCATGATGGACAGATGACCTCAGATTTAAAATACTTTAGCATATAGAGGAGTTTTTGATCTACAGGTACTTTCTAATCACCGCCCCTCCTCTACTGTGTTTGGCTGTTGAGGTGTTTTTGTGCTAAAACTTTGTCTTCTCTAAATGTGGTGCTGTCCAAACATTTCCACTTCGCTCCTAAAGCCACCGCTCCAGAAATCTTGTGATTTCTTCAGATGTAACTTTCCAAAACTAATTCATACTGCCATGTTCTCTAAGGAAAAAGAAACCCTTTTCCGATTAATGGGCAGCTACAATTCCTTCTCTAGGATCATTGCCGATATCTTTCCTCCTTTGCATTGAGTGATCACACGACTCCATGCTCCAGACTTGCAAGCTGTCAAAAAATCTGCTTTTATAGAAGTGATCACCAGGGATGGGTATCGTTTAGGTTTTATCCAATACCGGTGCCAAACCGGTACTTTTGAAACGGTGCCGGTGCTTAAACGGTGCTCAAACTGGTGCTTAAAGAATGGAGAACCAAAAACCTCTCATGTTCAGCTGTTTTTTTGTAAAAAGATAACAATGTTAGCCTTTTCTGCAGCTATGGGGCATATATGGTATCACTCTTGGCTGGAAGCAGCTTAAACAATGGAAAAAAACACAAACTTTGTCCAAAAACCTCTCATGTTTAACTGTTTTCCACTTTTTCTTTGGTCATTTTAGCCTTTTTGGCCAGGGTGAAGGGAGTATCTGCCATCAAACAAGAAGACAGCCGCATGTAGCTATGATGGTGTTTGCTAGTTCACCTTACATGCATTAATGTAATAACGTGGTTAGCCTACTCAACGTAAATTACACACGAACAACATTAAGCTACTCACGCAGAGAAGAACGGCTGCTGCTGCATCATCATCATCATCATTTCTGCTACACTGGCAGGGCTAGGGGCCAGGACTCTACTCTTCGGGTTTTTGGGGGATGTTGCTAACTCCGGGTCCGATAACAGGCACCACACCCGCAGTAGATGTGCTCGGTGTGAGGTCTCGCAGCAAGCTATCAAATACGGCACATTTCTCGGCTTTTAACAAAAACGCTATGCGTCGCCAGGTGTTTCATCGGATTTGAGGTGTTACCTCCTTTGACAGCATCACAGTATCAGCTTAAAGCACTTGTTGCAGCTGCTGAGTTTGCATATTTTGCTGTGAAGTACAGCCAGACTTTTGACCGCTTCGCCTTGGGCATTTTTAATCCGTAGCTCTGCTCTAAAAGAACGTACCTACCTGGACCCGCCTACTATCCTCGGAAACGTAAAATGATTGGCTAGAATCTAAAGTGTATCACAGCTCAGGAAAAAAAGCACCGAAATAAAGCACCGAAATGTGCGCTGGTTTTCGGTCTGGTTACTACCGTTTATGTCAGAACCGGTGCCATCATGGCACCGGATACCGGTACCCATCCCTAGTGATCACACTTACAGAGGATCAGTTAATCAAGTGCAGTTGATAAGCAGGATCTTAACTACATGTATGCAATCCCTGTTCTCTCTCACACACTTTCTGATTTTATCAAAAAAGGGTTTACAAAAAATCTACTATTCCATATGGAAGTCATATTCTATCGTTAACTTACTCCCATTTAAATTCAAGAATCTTTGAGTGCTATTTCTCTCTTCTTTAATTTCTTTGGTTACTTCTCAAGGCTACCATGTACAACAGAATAGAATAGAATAAATCAGAATGGAAAAAAAGAATGTTTTAGTTAAGAAAATCTATATTCTCTGCAATTCTTAACCAAACAGCCCAACAGCAGTCTAACTCTTGGGGGGATAAGTCCTGCACTTACATTGAACATTCCACAAGAGTAATGTGAATTGATTAAATCCCCAATGATTCCTTGGCACAGTGTGTGTATGTGTGTGTACAGTATTGCTATAGGCAAATGCCCCGATTCATGACAGAGAGTGAGAGTTGGTGCAGTTTTGAAGAGAGAGAGAAAAAAAAGTGTTCTTGTGGATATAGACGCATGGCTGAATATCACATGGGCAGTTATTATTCCCCAGACCATTTATTACCCTGTCTGCCTTCCATCTCATCTATTATTCATTACACAATCATTTAGCTAAGTGCAGTGATTACTTAAATGTTTAATGCTGCCATAATCAATATTGGCCTGAGCCTTTCAGGTGGACACAGTTTTTCTAGCATTAAAGTCCTATCACCAGATCAAGTCACCTATTGAGTTGATCCGGTTAAATCGCACGCGGTTACAGTAATCGTCCCCATTAAGAAGGTCCTTTTATCAAAGGCAGTGGAGACATGTGTAATGATAACTGTTAATTTTTGCCTTTGCCACTCAGGTTATCAGAAACAGACTTCACACTTTTCTATGAGGGCAGTGCAACAAGATAATTGGTCTATTCAAAAGTTGGCTGGCTGAAACGACTCTGCTAAACTCTATTGATGGCTGCCAAATCAGTCAACGAAGAAAAATTCACTTATAAAAACAGAAATGTTCCACTCCCACATAATGACATAATGAACATTGTGGTTGCTTTATTAAAGGAATTTTTCATTTTAATGATGACTCTGTTGAGAAGAGGTCTATCAAAAAGTGTAGTATCTTGAAACACCAACCCATGTATCATCTACTCTACCATTCATGCTTGCTCCAAGAATTTTTTTTTACAAAATGAAATCTGGTAGAAACAGGAAGACGCAGGTAAAATGTGACATTCGCACTTACTCTCTGTTCACTTTGATACATAAGCAGTAAACATGCACTTGCCGCATAGATTATGTGCCAGTGCCTGCCTGGTTTATAGCACCTTAATAATATGATACATATGTAAAAAGTGATGGTATTGGATTCCCTGTGCATCACTTTTTCCTGATAACCTGACCTCAATGAAAGAGCCTGCTATAAGAAATGAAATACAGCTTTATGTTGACGTCCTAGAGCTCTGTGGTGGCATGGATTGATCACAAAGAATTGAAATTTATCACCCCGTCCTCTTTGAAGGCTTTGCTGTGTGCCTGTAGTGTTTTAGCCGAACACTATTCTACAAGCTAAATTATAATCAGTGAAGCTTTGGTCTCAAAAGTGTTGAGATTTCAAAAACTGTAAAGGTTTACTGATTTAGCGACGTTCTTTTGACATTAAAAACATTCTCTCAGGATTTATTTAAGAGATGCAGAGTCAATTTTGCTACTGAAAGGCACTGACAGTTATTTCAGTGGCTAGCTTTATTTGATGTGTATTTGTAAGGCTTTCTTTTTCAGGGTACAATCTCTTGAGAGAAGAGTATTTAAATGAGTCATAGAAATGTGATTTACATAGCACTGCAGATGGCAATTTACTACAAATTGCACAGAGAGGTAACACTTGCTTTTTGGTTAATCAGAACAAAAATAAAAATCACAAGTATGATAACAGATATAGGTATGTTAATTGTTTTTGTTTTGTCTAAGTCTTAACGATAAAGATTAACTGCCTAGTCACTGTTATACTGCAGGTATCATAGATAAATTAAAATGAATATTGTTGACGTGATCATGTTGGTATTTCTCAGATAATATTCCATCAGTATTTCTTATGAGTTTAGTAAATAACATCTGACTTCCATATTTCCTTCATAGTGGTAATATCAGCTAAAAGAAGCTGTCAATTTTTAAAAAATACTACTCACCACAGTGACTAGTTCTGCATGTTTGATTTAGCTAGGATTGCTGCATTCCCCAAAGGGAACTTGTGTCTCCAACTGCATCCAGCAACCTTTCGTTGCCAAGCTAATGTGCTGAGTACTACATCATTGGAGGTATGCTTCCTATCTATCTGGTGTTTATATTACAATAATATCTATATTACAACATGTGCTAATATGTAGTGTGGGAAAGAGGAGTATAAAAAGACAGCTCTGTCAGTGGCAAACCGCCTCTTAAAGTTAAACCATATGCCCTGCCCTTGGAGATGTTCCTTCTTTTACCACCAGCTCTGTCTGTTTGCCTTTCCGCTGGGCAAGACTGCTGAGCAGCGCCATCTATCTGCGTTTTGGCAAACTTTACTTCAGATCAGGTCTGCCTACCTTCTTCTATCCATCTGTCCACAGCTGTCCTTCTCTTGCACCAGTGACTAGCATAACATTAGGAAAACAACAAGGAGGATTCTATTTTCCACCACAGTTGTATTAATTTATACCAGCGAAACTACATCTGATCACAATGGTTTAAGAAATGCTACGATCACTTACACTGTAAACCATATCCAAAATGGCTTATGAGAGCATTTATCAGCGTCTATGTTTAGAATCCTCCCTGCTGTCCCTCGACTTGTGCCAAGTATTAAAATACTGTTTCATCTTCAAAAAGGATAAAAGGCATGGACTGGAGCCAAAACTATAAATTGTATCATACTTGAAACACTTCAAACAAAAGTCTAAACTGTTTAGACAGATTTTTTTGGAACTGCATAATTGAATAGGATGGAAGCAAACCTTTATATAATAGGTTTTTATGGCATATTGGAAAAGAACTGGCATCTACCTGGCGTAATCACATAGACAATAAGGGTTTTTAGTCCAGAATAGATTTAAAAGTGTAAAATTATCATTGCTTTATGCTTTATCAAAGGAGAGTGGTTACAATCATAGCACAAGCACTGCAAATAAATGGAAACTGTGTCAAGGAGTATGGTCCTTAAAGAAATACTCCCTGAGAATGTTATGTCATGACCGCAATTAACATGTCTGCGAAAGAAACTTCACATGCATGGATTTTAATATTTCAATCGGACAACAAATCTTACACCATGATCCCTAGCATGCAATTAGAAATCCATGTGGGTTGAGCAGCAGCAAACATTCAGTCTGTGATGTTGAGAAAGGAATAGAGATAGAAATAATGGCTCTGTGATGTAGACCCAAGCTCCATTAGACAACAGCATTAATTCCCAGTAGCATCTGCAGGCCCAGCTGTATGTGCAGACCACAGAGAACTTCACCCCTTTATCAATATGAATACGAAATGTGAGCGTATATTTGTGCGTGAGCGTGTCTAGAGGAGTTTTCAGCGAAGCAGTAATGAATGTCTCTCTGGTGGATCAGCATGTAAACACTGGAGGAGAGTGAACTCTGGCAACAGCCATTCCCATTTGGCTCAATTAGGCCCGAAACTGAGACAATCAATGGTGCTGGCCTTTCTGCCAGTCCGCCTGTTGGCGACGGCACTGCACTCAGTAAAACAAAATGGGAATAATCAAAGTCCATAATTAGTTGGCCTGAGAGGGTGCAGGAGTACGTTTTCACTCAGCTATAACCAGCGACAGTGCAGTGACAATGGCGGAACAGGCTGTACATGGAGATGAATGCACACAGCCTCGAGGAGAAAGGACAAAACAAAACTGTGTGTGCTCTGTGCAATATAGTTATCCTGCTGTTGCACTAACAGAAACCCTATACTAAAGACAAGCAGTGGCCCAAAACTCTGCTTGGCAACAAATGAAACACCAAGAGAGATGACGGAATATGATGAAAAAGTAACAGCCTTTTCTTTTTTTGATCAAGGGGATCTCTCAGTCATGCAAAGGGACATATATGGAAATGCTAGGAAGGCAAGGTAGAAGAGCAAGAATAAGAGTTAAAATAAATTGAGCTGTATGAAAAAGGGTCTCGTTCAAAGTGATGGTTATCTGGGTATTTTAGAGCTTAAGAGGAGGGAATACGGAGGGAAAGTTTGGGGAAATGTTCCAGATTCACAGGAAGCATGTGAGAGTTCTAGACAAGAATAAGAAACTAATGGCACATGATCCTGGATCTATATTGTGCTCAACAAGTTGAAGCAATTCTATACAGAGAAACTACTAGACTTTCGTGAGGACATTTAACATCTCATCCGAGAAATGAGGTGAGATGAATCTCAAATGAGAGGTGAAATGTCTTCACAAAACTTAAAGAAGTCCAGTCGCTTTCTTTCCCGTATGGTAGCTTGTTGTCTTCAAACATTCTGGACATCCTATACCCAGTGTTGGGAAGGTTACTTTTAAAATGTATTCCACTACAGAATACAGAATACATGCCCCAAAATGTATTCTGTAACGTATTCCGTTGCGTTACTCGATGAGACTAACGTATTCTGAATACTTTGGATTACTTAATATATTATCATGCTGTTTACAACTACATGAATGTACTATTGCTGTGATTTATTACTGTTACTGAAGGTCCGCGGCTCCGAACCGTAGTAAAGGGACCTCTGGCTAATATGGTGGGTTCTGTGTCGGGCTCGTAGCCGAAAACTAGCTTTACTTTGTTGTCTGGGTCAACTTTGCTAGCGAGAGACAGAGAGAGGCGTTGAAAGGCTGCTCCAACGGAACTTATTGTTTTTGGAGGAAAACACGAACACGGTGTACAGTCGAGTCTTAATAGCTTACTTACAACTGGGCTCGTCAGGCACTCTTCTTGGCTGCAGTGGTTATTATTATATTTACATGCTTCCAGCTCCCGTTTTTGCTCGATGACAGCTCGTACTTTTCCTTTTTCTCCCTCCTCGCGCTCACAGACACATAACGTGTATGGCAGTCCATTCTCCCTGCAGCACGGACTACACTGCCTATGATGCTACATTCTTTAGAGCTATACCGGTAGCATTCTGCCTATTAGCTTAGCACAACAACAAAAAGGCCTCTCTCACCCAGGAAACACAGAGAGAGAGAGCGTCACCCTGTAACCATGGCAACCGTAACACTGCCACCTGGAACAACAGAACGTAGCTGTCAAACAAAACCCAAACAGTCCTGACCCGCGACAATATGAAACAGGGAAGTACCGCCGTGTAATCCATTTATTTCAACAAAGTAACTGTATTCTAAATACCACCTTTTTAAACGGTAACTGTAACGGAATACAGTTACTCATATTTTGTATTTTAAATACGTAACGGCGGTACATGTATTCCGTTACTCCCCAACACTGCCTATACCAGACATGCTTTCCTTTTGGTTAATCGTATTAATGCAGAACTTCAAAAACTGGCTTCAAAATTTAAGCCAGTTTTTACAGAACTAAAAAACTTCAGTAAAAAGCATCCTCAAAAGTCTACAATTTAAGCACAAACACAACATCACCCTCTGATAAACCTGTTACAGCTAAGTACCCCAGTGGTTTCTCAGTCCCAGTCCTTGGACTTGGTTGGTATTAGATTCAGAAAGCAGTAAGTTAATAACCAGAGTGCTTTACAATACAAGTAAAACACTGTCTGGGCAAAGTGAATAAAATGATGACACTGGCTAAAACAGTGGCCACTGGATTGGGAATGATGAGAAGGGAAAGGTGATGCTGGCACAGGTCTGTGTCATGCTGCCTCTGGCATTGTCACAGAAGGTGGTCAGTAATGATGAGGAAGATTGCTTCTGTGTAAATGTCTGCCAAAATGAAGTTGGATGGGGTAATATATGTTTGTGTATTGGTGTGTACGTCAGGTAGATGTTAGATGCCTTGGTATCTGGCCCCAAATCAGAAAATCACATTGGCACACAATATTTCTCTCAATCCGTGCACTCCCATATATCTACACAACAGCAAAAGAGTGTATAATTGCTATATATGCACACATAATCACACACATTTATAAAAGCTGGACATATGGGTGCTTTTAATGTTGAATCATGTCCAAAATTCTTGTACAGAATTATTTCTGTAATCATTTCTTATGGTGCTTTGAATATTACTAACTATGGGAGAAACATGGGACAGTACAGCGGTGCAAAGGTTAGCAAGGGGCCTTTCTGTTTGGAGTTTGCATAATCTCCCATGTGTTCTCCCATGTGCTTCTGTGGTTTTTCTCCAGATACCTCAGGTTCATCCCATAGTCCAAAGATATGCTAGCGAGGGTGTGATTCATTCGGTGAGTGAGTGTGAATGGTTGTCTGTTTCTCAGTGTTGGCCCTGTGGCAGGCTGGTACCTTGTCCAGGATGTACCCTGCCTCTTACCCTATGGCAGCTGGGATAGGATCCAGCTGCCCCATGACTCTGAACTGGTTAAGCAGAAGAAATAAGATGGATGGAAAACAGAAAAATGGTTAATTGAACTGGAAATCTTTTGGATTTCAGCAAGAGTAGCTTCTGGCTTTGTGCAGACAGAAAATACTGATTTAATAATAAATGAAAATCTTCCTTAAAGGACCAGTCACGACTTGTTATCAATTATGGTTAAGTTGGTCTGATTTTTTCAAATGTATTTACTGATAAAAATTCACCCTGTTTGGTAAGGCCCTGGATCTTTCAGGGTTTTCTGGGGTTATCAAGCCTTTGCATCATTACATTCAATTTAGGAACAGTGCCTATGGATTGGCAGATGTGTAGTCACCTTTTTCAAGAAGTTGGATCAGAGGGTTTGGTCACTGAACGTTGAACCAGTGGGAGTGTAAGTGTATGTAGTTTGCCCAGCAACACCCCTCTTAGCATCATGTTGGGGTGTCTCAGGAATATGGGAACACTGGCCTATTGCTACTGGATATTTAGTCCTTATAAAACTACAGCAAGAGCTTGATTCACATTGTTGGTAGTTAAGACAGATCCACTCCCAGAGTTAGTTGGACTCTGCTAGAGTTGCCTGAAGTGGCGGATATCATGTCTCTGCTGTTTGGCCTCATCAGGTGGTGACCTCCAGGCATTATTGATAGGGTGAGATCTTAAGCTATTTGGGAGGGACTCAGAATAGAACCCCTAATTCATGTCAAAAGGAGCAGATGACGTGGCATCTTACAAGGCCTTCTGTACACCTCCTAGGTGAGGTGTTTTGGATTTGTTCTACTCAAAGGAGGACACGCTGAAAAGATTACGTCTCACAGGAGGTGCCTGTGAATAAGGTCAGGGCTTCTCTATTTAGACCGCTGTCCCCATGACCCAAACTCAGTCAAGAAGCAAAAGATGGATGGAGCGATAAATTGAAAACGGATGGATGGATGGATGGATGGATGGATGGATGGATGGATGGATGGATGGATGGATGGATAGATAGATAGATAGATAGATAGATAGATAGATAGATAGATAGATAGATAGATAGATAGATAGATAGATAGATAGATAGATAGATAGGGGTCACTCTCTGAGATTTCAAATATGCCAATTCAAAGTCCAGAATGCATGAGCATATCTGCTGTGCAGTAATATAACGCTGCTGAAAGGAGAAGATTCTTTAAATCAAAGTAGACCCGGCTTGCATCCCAAACATGGATTTGTAGGGATAATGGAGCCACTGAATGCAGAGCAGCTACCAATAAGGTCCTGCACCACAAGAATAGAAATTGAATGTGCTCTGTGGCCCAATCATAAAAAGAGCCGTGTGTGTGTGACTGTCATTTCACTAGGAACCAAAAACTGATAATGTGAGATAACGTTGAAATGCAAAAGTGCCTTTTGCTGGCTGTAGTTAAACAGTAAAAGAACCGAAACACTGCGTTCATTTGCTTTGACCTCATCTGTAGTGTGTCTGTGAGGGTCTTCCAGCAGAGAAGGAGACAGATAAAGCATGTTGTTTTCAATGCTATCAAGTTTCTTTGTCTCCCTATTGGCATGAATAATGAAGGACATTCACCTTGTTTATCTTTCAATTCAATATTTACTCCTTGTCAGATGCATTTGGGGGCTTTTCATCATCGCTGTTCTCCAAGCGCAGTGTTTTCCTCTATGGTGTTCATCCTCACTGTTAATGTTTGATGAAGACCACAACAAAGTGTTCAGCTGGAGGTCTACCTGTGCCACACTTTTGTCAATCTCTATTGGTGTCGTTCTCTGTTGATAGCATTTGCCCAAGATTGTGCTCCCTCCTCGGGGATTCTCCACTTCTGTTCTGCAACTCCTTTTCCCCTCCTCAAGGTAAATTTGGGCTGGATTGAATTAGGCAAGGAAAAGTAGGTCACTGACTTTAATCATTCTATTGGATTGTTAGTGTGAAGGTTAAACCTAATACTAGCGTATTCACATCAGCAGCTTAAGCAAGCGAGATATTTTCTTTCTTCCT
This sequence comes from Neolamprologus multifasciatus, assembly GCF_963576455.1. Classification (NCBI taxonomy): domain Eukaryota; kingdom Metazoa; phylum Chordata; class Actinopteri; order Cichliformes; family Cichlidae; genus Neolamprologus; species Neolamprologus multifasciatus. The sequence continues at coordinate 34,768,838 of NC_140439.1, read as the reverse complement.
GTTTATTTTATCCTCATTCCTTTGCTATGTAAAATGTTTTTTTCCACCTTTTATTGTATGTACATGCATACAAACACTGGCAACCACATGATTACTAACTTTCTCCTGAAGGTGCTTTCATTTCTCCTTAACAAGTTTTTTATGCATTTTCTTTTGCACATAGTTTTCTTATCACACAATCTCAGCATTTCTTTATTCATAAACATGCTTGTGTATATTCAATATTTTAGCAAAAAAAAAAAAAAGAGCAATCAAAAACTGCTTGCATATGTTTAAGATGTGTATCCGCATTGTATGTAGCATAAACACTTCTCGAAAAAATTAAAGGAGCACTTTGAAGAAACATCAGATCTCAGTGGCATGTGGGGGAACCCTTAAATCATGCTGGATACTGTTAAGGACTGGGTAATGTCATAGGAAAGAGAGCATACCGCAGTGTTTGATAGAAATAAAATTTAGCAACCTACAAAGAGCTGAATTCTAAGACACTCTGAAAATCAAAGTGAGAAAATCGCTCAGCAGGCTAGTCCATTTTGTCGAAGTTTCACTGCAACAACTCAAATTGGTACTTGGTTGCCTGACAATAACGGGGCATTCTCGCAGAGGTGGCAAAAATACAGACATTGTGTATTTAAGTAGAAGTACAGGACATAATGTTAAAACATACTCTATTAATAACTAAAGTACTGATTCAACTTCTTTTCTCAAGTAAAATTGAAAAAGATACAGGCTCTGAAATGTACTCAAAGTAAGAAAGTTTTAAAAAAAAAAGCTCCAGCTGTTTCTGTGAAATGCTAACTGAACCTTGTGCTATATTAATATTATGATAAAATGGTATTAGTAGATGGGAATATAACCTTTATTTCAGACTAAATTTTAATTCTATTAAATGTACTCAGCTTGAAGAACATGAGAAGAGAAAAATAGCTATTTTTTTTGCCTATTTTGCAGCGGGTGACTTTGCCTCTAAAGAGGCAAATGTGTAGCAAAAGGGTTAAAGTGGGCTTCAGGATGTGGGGGAACCCTAAAATCAGTTGTAGTGGCTCAGTGTGGGGGAAAGAATTACAACTTACAATAATTTCTATTTTTCTTAATGTGCAGGCTTTGATCAGGTGATCTGTGCTACGCAAATGTTTCATGAGCTGTCCTGGCTAATTTCCATTCTCTACACTGAGAGTACACTGTTTGTTGTCTTTTTACTAGAAGGTATAAAGTTGGTATGAAGGTCGAATTTAGTTAGTTCATCTCTGCTACACTTGATGTAACCTAACTCTGACCATGAGCACCATTACCATGACACCAGTCCAACAAACTGTTCTTTGCTTTAACCCTTTAAGACCTACCATAGAACCAAGTCTGCCAGAGCTGATATTATATTTTTACATGCTGTGGAGCCATTTTTGGGAGCATTTCAAGTTGATATACATCAATACAACCATTATAGCCCAAATTTTAATAATATGTATGCATTAAGTGCATAGTAATTACATAAATTGCAAAAAAGTGCAATAAACTACAAAAAAAATTGAAAATCGTTTTTGTTTTTTTAACATATATTTCTAGTTAGAGAAATTTAAGAGGCTTATCCCTCAAAACTGTAAATACAAAAAAGTTGCACAAAATAGTTTCCAACAACAAGAAATTTATTTTTAGTGTCTTCGTAGTTTTATTTTTGAAATACACCAATTTTTATACACTGCAGGAAAAACGAAAATAAATATTATAATGCAAATTTGCAAAATAACAGAATATGCATCAAAATAAACTATTTCCAGCAGTGCAATATGAGTCCTAAGCATCCCAGAAACGACACAGAAAGTCATAAACTCAAACATAACTTTTAAAAACACCAGTATAGACTCATGAGGCCCTGATGGTAAAAAAAAAAAAAAAAAAAAAACTACATTTCCGCGAAAATGGCGTCACTTCCGGTTTCGGGCAGGTCATGGCGGACATGCGAAAGTTCGCTCTGACGTCTATTCCAATGTAGGAAGTGTTACGAACAGCTGATCGGATCGGCAAAGGGTGTTTGTGGAATATTATGTTTTTATTGCTGTAAGTGTTTTTTATGCAGTTTTTGCAAAGCTTTATGTGGAAGGAAACTGTGACTTAGGACAAGCTGATGGCATAAGATGTAAGTACAACTCCTCCGGTTTCATATGCAAAAAAAATTATTGCACTAGCTTACGTGGTTGCATTGCTACCGGGATTTAAAAATAGTTATGCAAAACAGAGCGTGCCGCTCTGACCGGTTTTAAAGGGTTAAATCCCTCCCAGTACAGCAAACTAATCTGTTTAGTAGTTTTAGTAGTGAACGATGTAGCTATGCCAGTGGCAGCAACATCAGGAAGAAGGGACATGAGAAGCTGTAGAAGTAGCAAGGGCTGAGAGAAGAACTTGCAAAGATGACCAGAGTGAATGTAACAGTGGAAATTAGAGCACTCGGAGCAGTGACCCCAAGACAGATCCCAGGAACAACATCGGAGATCTTTGTCCTGAGAGTGCAGTTTTAGGAAAAGCAAAGATACTGCACAGGACCTTCAAGCTCCCAGGTCTCTAGTAGAGCACCTGAGCTTGAAAGATGGACCGCCCGTATGTATATAAATTGTATCTAAAATTTAAATGTGTCTTTTGTCCTGTGTTGTTCCCATAGTGATTTTGTCTCCTGTTTTCTTCCTTCATAGGGCATTGTTTGATGCAGTTTTCTCCATATTACTGTAAAGTCTTTACCTTATTTAATAAAGTGCCTTGATGCAACTGTTGTTGTGATTTGGTGCTACAGTAATAAAACTGAACCGAATTGAGCAATTTATTATATTGCACATATGTAGAACCATGGTTCAATAAGTAATTTGGTTTATGTCCACAAGATCTACTCCTGTAAAAGGTTACATACCAAGGAACAAGTCTGTTCCAAGGTTGGTGGAAATTACTAATCAACAGAGAAGGACACGAAGAAATTCATGGCAATAAACATCCCATGGAGAAAGTTGAGGTCAGACTTTTGAAAAATCCAGGAAAAAATATGGAACAGCTGTAAATCTGCACAGAGCATCCCATTTATGGGAGAAAGAAATAGTGAGATAAACCAGTGTTTATGTGGACTACAGGCCTTTGGTCTAACACATATACAGTTATTGATAAAAAGCAGCAACATACTGCAGCATATTTAGTGATAGTTATATTCAGAGCTAAAATTTTGCATAACCATAGGGAAGAGGGAAATGTTAACACATTTTTCATGCTTTCTAGCCAAGGCTAATGAGATTGTCATTGCTGGTATTTAGCCATGAACCAAATCACAGCTGAAACTGAAACTTTGATTGAATAACAAGAACACAATTATGGCATACAAACTGAATAACATCTACCAAAGCACCACATGAATAAACAAAGATCAAAACTTACCCTCCCAAATTGGAAACTTTCATCTAGTATTTAAAGATGTCTGCAGTGGGCAGACTTAAATCTTAGAGGCACTTCCAGGCTCTAAAGCACCACCACTAGTGTAACATCAAAGATTATAAACAGGGTTATACCACATTCATTTTACATAATGTACAGGGTGAATTGTTTCTTCATTACAACTTGTTACGTTAAATCTTTCTGAAAGCTTCAAAGTGACAAGGAGTAATAAGTATGGAAGTGTCTGCAAAGAGAGCAAACATGGGAGGCACAGACTGATATGCAAGGTCAGCTATTTCATTGCTTTTCAATGACATGTTTCCCAGTGTATATCAAAGCCAACAGAACTATTCAATTAGAGTTTCAGTTCAGTTTTATTTATCTAGTGTCAGTAAACAACAGATAACTCAAAGCACTCTCCTGCAAAGCAAAGATGTTACAATATTAGAGAAGGAAATTATAATAATCAGACAGTTCCCTATAAGCAAACATGGCAAAGTTGGGGAGGAACAACTCCAGCAGAACTGGGATCGAGGACAGGAGCAGTCTAGCATAAGAGTAGGATGAGTGGAAAGATGGCAGGGGGCATAGTGAAACTATGAACAAAAAACTGGGCAAAATATGGGCTAAAAAAAGAGTAGACAGAACTTAATGTAAGTAAATGATACAGTCCTTACTAAATGTATTAATCTACCTGTCATGTAAACTTTAAAAATGAAGCTTACGGAGTTCACTAAACTGAATTCATGTTTTTATACCTCAATTTGAGCCGGCACGCTAAACTTGAAGTTATAAATTAATAAAGCATAACACTCTGCCACTAAATTAATTTTCTATTTAGGAATGGATAAATATCTGTAATTTGGCATCTTTTTTTTTTTTTTTAAGTGCTTTACTGTTTTTTAAGCTTTTTGTAAAACAAAGTTCATAAATAATGACAGTAATTACATTTTAGTATTAAAAATATAATTTCAGTTAAAGAGCTTGCACATTCTAACACATTAACTATTACAGAAACATAAAAAATGATTTTGGTAATTGCCAATACTGTTAATTTACTGTGGCATAAACCTTACATTGTGCATTAGTCTAATGCATGTAATACACATTATGCTGGTCCACAGTGTACATTTCACTCTTTGCCTTTCCAAAGCATGAAATGAAAGCTGCAGTCCTGCATTAAGAAGTTGCAGTACCAGCAGGTCAAGATAATAAAGTTAAAGCCAAAAAGTCACAAGTGACCAGGTAAGGTATCGAGTACATTCCAGGGTCCTTTTATGCTACAATTACGCTAGGTGGCTAATATACATTTATATGTAAATTTGTTAGTAATGTCTGTTTCTTGTGATTATTTTCATGTTGGGTTGAAATAAAATTAGAATAAAATAAAAATAAAATAGCTTCCTCTGCTGGTACTGCAGCATACTGCAAATTACTGCAACTTCCCATTTCACATTTTGGAGAGGCAAAGCATAAGGACCAGCATATTACATGCTTTGCCATGATATTGTGTTGAATGTTTACCATGAACTGTACATGCACAGGAAGTGAAAACAAAGAACAAAGTATTCAGTTCATCATGGGAAGTCCTGTGGTAGCCTTAATGGGTATAGCAGTATAGGTATGGCATTGTTTAAGGTCACATGATCTAAACCTACCTGCAAATGGATTATGTTTATGCCAATACAAAAATAGAAAAATACTTAATTGTAGCACACGTGGCTTCTGTTATAATTCACTTGGCAGAATCAGAAATTATTAAAACAAAATAACAATAAAGATTATCCAGTTTTGATTACTGTGTTTTCATTGCATGTATTACAAATACAGTATTATTCTGTACTTCCTTATATAGTGGTAATTACAATGTTATTGTAATCAAAATGATGGCAAAAATTTTTTTTGTTGCCATGATTACATTTACCCCAAAAGACAAGAACATCTGTTTATCTTCCTGTGACCATACTTATGCTTAGATGTAATTATTTATTTATTTTGCATATTATCACTGGGCAGTCATGAAAATCCATGTGGACACCACATTTTGGGTTATTTAGACTAAAATACTCCATTTTGCTCTACATGGGCCTGATATCCACTTACGAGGACATTATACTGCTACTGTTCTATCAAAATTTTAAACCAATATCCTCATATGTGGCTCTTATTTTTCTCAAAAACAAAAATAAGGTTAAAAAAAAATCTGGTAATTCTTTGTTTTTACATTCATCGGGCCCCAATATGCCCAAATATCAAAGAGAAATTAAAAATGCATGTCGTGGAAGAGTTCGGGTCTTAGGAGGTTAAAATTCATAATATTGAGGTCCTTGAATGTCTGCTTGGCCTTGAAATCTGACCAGAATACTTTGATGTCTGAACTGTTATGTTCAGTTTGTCTACAGTCACTCTCTGCAGAGTGGTACACTGCAATTTCAGACACTTATGAATCATCATTTTGCTCAGTGTTGTTCCATCGCGGGTAGTACACTGTGTAGCAAATAAAAGATGATTATGTTCGCAGTTTTGGAGAATCTAACCTTACAGAGTTGGGCTCCACCATTATGTTCTGTAGCTCCTGTGTGGTATCTCAGCCAAAGAACACCTTGTGAATCATACCTTACCTAAATTGTTATTGTTCTGTGTAACCAGCAAGCTTTTATCATCAGGACAGTCATGAAGAAGTGGGGTAGGCGGTGGGCTAGAAGCATTCCACTCCACAGACATGTTGCACACAATTAGCCAGCTGCAGAGGGACCGTATGGCTGTCATGTCTCCTGTTGTTCTGAGGTGAAGACAAGGGCTGTTTCTAGAGGCAGAATGCCCAGTAAATAGAGTAACACCCACCATCACTCTGCACCTACATGCACACAATCGACAGCACACACACCTCAAAATGCCACATTCTGTTTAGCACATTTAAAGCCCACACTGCAGCCCTAAAAGCTAAGCTTCATTGCCCATCTTTACTGCCATGCCCTGGTGTCAGGCCTGGGTCACATTTACAGGATGGAATTGGACCGCAATGGCCAGCTAAGTGGATAGTCCCTTTATATTATTTAGCAAATGGTAGCTCAGTTGTAATTTTTGAAACCAATCTCAAAAATATTTACTGTGCATAGTTTTAACGATTGCAATCTTTGTGTTTTGATGTGAGGGGTTGACCTGACTGTGCAACATGAGCATAGCCTGGATAATCTTCCTTTCTGATACTAAAAGCCTTTGCACACAGGACAAGTAAAATCTGTGAGAATATTTTGTGTATTAAAAATGTGTTTTGGACTCACCCATGCTGGGTAATTTAGCAAAAAAAAAAAAAAACATGCACCAGTGCTGAAAATACAATAACATGGAAATAGTAAAATAATGCTATTTTACCTCAAACACAGCTAGATGCTACTCCAAGTCGATCAGCTCTCTGAAATTATTTCTCTGCCTCCTCAGATCCCAACTCTTCCAACAAGAGCTCAAACGTGCGATACAGCCTCAGCTTTAGAATAACCAAATTTTACAAAATCGAGTTAACATAGTCTGTGAATTGTTTTTACTTCAGTCATTGATCAAACTTATCCCTGATCTTTAGGTCTTTTGATTTTGTAGGATAGGTCATCTTGTGTCACACGCAATAAATCTCCCTCTTGGTCAAATGACCCGTGCAGTCTGGTGATCCGTTTTTGGGTCATTTGTCCTGAAAAACAAATGATGGTTCCATTAAACGCAAACCAGATGGGATGTGTCATGTTTCAAAAGAGGAACCCCACATGCAGCTGCCATCAATTTACCTTTTCCAAATTTCACAGACACACATGGCTGGACCCGAAAATTTCAAAATTGCACAACAAAACTAATGGTCTAAAGGATATTAAGAAGGCAAGGAATCACACCAATTAATTTCTGACAAGGCACACATGTTCATGAGGGTAAGATATTTCTAATTATCTATAAAACTGCCATCAAACGTCAGCGTATCCAAGCAGTGGATACATTGTTTGGTTGGGGTTTTTTGGTTTTTTAATTGCCGCATAAGGCCTTATGTGATGATAATTTCCTTAAGAGATAAAATAGCTGTCAAGAAAAGAAAAACTCCTAGAATGAGTAGGTGTGAGCAAACTTTTGTTTACATAGTTGTATAATTCCTCATTAAACATCTGGAAGAAAAACAATTTCAAGCTAACATGTTTTTAACATTTAGCGACCTTCTTCTTTACCACCTTACCTCCACTTGTGAACCAGTGAAATAACATCGCAGGAATGTTTTTCCTTGCATGCTGTGTATTCTATATACTCATATGCCTTATATCAAGGTGTAGAATGATTTAAGAATATGCTGTAATATGAACATTTTTAATATTTAAACTAGCTCAAAGCTAGTCAGTTAAAATGCAGGACCGTCAGTATCATATTTTATGGTAAGACATCTAGTCATTACGTGATAGATTAAAGTGGATTCAAAGGTTGTTGTGACAAATGGTTCTTTTAGTTGACATTGTCAGCATCAGTCAAGCCTATGGAATTATTTAAAGAGATGGTTTTTTGAATTAACTCAGCAGCCAAGTAAAAAGAAATGGTGTCATGGAAACAGGAAACTATGAGTGAATAGTTCTTAAGGCTGAATTTGAGTAACAATTTGGCAAAAGAGAACAGAATAGATACTATTTTTCTCCAGTAGAGTAATGTGAATCATACAACTTTTATCTTTTGGCTATTATTTTCACGACTAAAATCCTTACAAGTCATATTTAATAAACAAATAGCAACTTTACATCTATGTTACGTGTGCGTTGTTGACATGTTGTATATGTCACGTTGTTGTTTGTTAAAACATTTTGCTAAAAATCTTTGGAACATGCCCTCATGCATATCTAAAAATAAGTGTTGATAAACTATGACATTAATACTGCCTGTAATTACTTTGTCTTATACAATTAATAAGTAGCTTGCAAAGAAAAAGATACATAAATATATAATTTTATTACTAATTTAATTGGTGTGGGTAAACAGGCATTTTTCACATCTCATATAATGATATAATAAAGATCACAATAATAACATGGTAAATTAATAACCAGGAAGCCTCACAGCAAGAAAGTCCCCATTTGGCTGGGCCCTTACTGTGTAGCGTTTGTGTGTTCTTTTTGTGTCTGTGTGGGTTCCCTCCTGCAGTCCAAAGACTTGCAGTTAGATGGTTTAGAATAATTAGTGATTCTTAATTGCCCATAGGTGTGAATGTGAGTGTGAATTGTGTGTGTGTGTGTGTGTGTTAGCCCTGCAATACACTGGCAGCTTGTCCAGAGTGTACCCCGCCTCTCAGCCTATGGAAGCTGGGATAGGCTCCAGGCCCCCGTTAGTTATAGTAATGCCCAAGAGTACAAAAAGTTGCAGTAAAGTCTTTATTGGCACACATTTATTCAGGCTTAGTTAAAACTGGAAGAGATATGCGAATACTGTTGGTTTTCTCTACATATGCATTTGTGTGCGTATGGAATTTGTAATGTTTGCAATGCTGCAAAAGTAATTCTTATAATCCCCACGAACAAACAGCCAAACATAAATCTCAAACTTTCTCCCTTATGTTCTTTCTTCTGTCCCTTAGTTGAGATGTCAGTGCTATCTCCAAAGTGACTGAGGAGAGGCAGTATGTGGTGTGACAGCCAGCCTGGGTCACAGCCCCCATTTCAGCAAATGGACATGACTTATTTGCAGGGTTGGGAGCTGGGGATGTGGGGTGAGGGCGATATTGACAGGATCATTTGCATGTCTGCCAAGTCACAGGAGAGTGGCTGAAGGGGAGCCAGTAGGGGATAGATAGGATGTGATGGCTTCTGAAACCACAAAATGATCATCTGTTCTCTGTGGATTGACCAAGAGCAAGTGACAACTTGGACAAACTCTGATGCGATGCCTTTGTCAGTCCAGAAGCATTTTTCTTCTGTGTTAACTCATTAACAGTTCTTTCTTGGAGAACTGGCAGTCATCATCACTTACAAAATGATCAGTTTGGCATTTTATGTCAATCTATTTTTGATTTTAGTTTTTCTTACCACAGAGGCAGCCTCTAAACCAGTTTGCCAGTAAAAATAAACAAAGGAAACATAGCCTGCATACATAATTAGTTTTATTTGGCATGAAGAGTATGGGAGCAAAAGTGTTTGGCATCAAACTTTTGTTTTTATTGGTGGCATGACGGCGTGGCCATAATTGGAAACTGCAGTTTTGTTTATTACTTGTAAGCCTTGTAAGTCAAACAAGTATCACTGAACATAAATTTATATTACTTATTTTCCCTTTGGTACTATCTTAAGACCCCCATATCCAAGGCTGTCATTTCTTTAACACTCCTCTGGCATCCGCCATCGTTTTTGTTGTTTTGTTGTTACTATGTTTGCAACCGGCTGCCCATGATTTTGCGTTAACTTCTTAGCTATCAATTCATATGTTCTATGTGATTTATCATGAGGCATAGTTTCACCATTTATCACTTTTATAATTTATGATATAATATTTTGAATCTAAGTTAGTTGATTTCATTAACGCAGTTCAGGTCAGGTAGTTTAACATAAAATGCTTTTGATGCCAGCAATGTTTGCCTTTCTTGGTTCCATAAATATTCAGTGGGGTTGAGACTAGGCGAGTGTGGAGAAAAGACTCCCCGGTGTTCAAGCAGTTCTTGGGAAGCTCCGAGGAGTGTTTTTGGGTCATTATCGTGCTCCAGTATGTATCCTTGCTCTGTGCTGCTTCTCCTTGGTCAGGGTGGAGTCGATTCGATGCAGGTGTGCAGAGTAGGCAGAACACCCACAGGCTTGAATATTCCCACCACCAGTTTGTAGCGTTTTTCTGCACTGCGGTATCATTTTCTCTCCTATTCATCTCCTAACATACAACTTTCTGTTGCTCCCAGAAGTTTCAAAGTTGAATTCTTCAGTAAATAGAACTTTTTCACACTGTAATCACTGTTAAAGTATTTGTATGTCTTAGGCCACCGTAAAAGTATCCTTTACTGAGAAATTCCTTACTTGGCCCCGTTATTCTCTTCAGAAAACTTTTTGGGATCGATGAGAATCTTGCGATTTTGTGTGATCTTCTGATTAAGTGGTCAACAATCTGCTTCCATGTAAAATGGTGTAAAAGTTTTCCCAATGAGGGATTTCTCTACAGATACTTTGACTACAATTCAAACACATGTATGTTAATCACAATTCTAAATTGGCCATAGGTCTCTCTGTGTTTTCCCAGTGAGGGTGTACCCCATCTCTCGCCCAGTGACAGCTGGTATAGACTCCAGACCCACCATGACCCTGAACAAGTTAACTCACATATGTGCAATATATCATACTAAAACAAATACCTGAATCATAAATATCTATTGAAATTATCTAAAATATATCATTAAATGAGACAGGGAATATTTTTTTTCTTAGTTGCTATCACTTGCTGTCATTTGACATAGTTTCGTTATCACATCATAAAATATCTAAAATGCTTTTGTGTTACTTATAGTAAGATGTGTTCACAAAATTACAACATAAGCATGGTTATTTTATTGGCTTCGATCTATTTATGTGTTGTAGGACCTATATGCATCAAACTGCCAATAAAAGCCACATAACTGCACTGTTAGGATTAAAAGGCCCATAGATCGACCTTATGCTGTAGCGATAGAAGCGTTGGTATCCCTTGGGTTTTTACAGATTCTAGCAATACTAAGCATTGCTGGTCAGCCTGTGCATCAGCCACTTTCTGGTTGCTCCAGGGTTTGTTTTGTTGACTAGTTTTAGTTTTTTGAGGACCAACTGTGAGGAAAGGGACCCGTTGTATTCATCTGTTCTATTTGTGTTATTGTTGCTTTTTTTTATTTAACATTCATAAAAGGCAATTTATAACTGTCTCACAGCTGAATAGTTCAGGAACCAGACTGTGATTTTATCTTTTTTTTTCTCTGCTGTATTTCGCATAATACTCACTGACACAGTCATTAACATTAGTGTTATCAAAATACTGAAAAAGCAGGAGTAATTTGGAGCCACAGTTACACAAACATGAAACACAACTGTCTTCTTGCATTGTTTGCTGCTGCTGCTGCTACTGTTGAACAACTGAAACCATTTTTATGCATTTTGTATGCCAGGAGGTCATTTGTTTACAAAGTTGTCAGTTCGTTAATGGTGGAAATTTTTACTACTTAATTACTTATTTCAGGGTGTAGATCATTGTTAGAATTATACATTTTGTGTTAAAGCTACTCAATCACCGATTACTGCACGGCATGTGTTGAGGGCACATTTGTGCATTTATATACGTTATGCATATTGCAGCATTATGCAACTGTGTCATTTCAAAACTGTATATACTGTATATTCTGTGTATTTACTATTTCACTCCTATTGCCTGTTCTTATTGTCCTTATCTTCAACGTATGCTGCTTGGTTGTTTGTTAATTGCCCCTTGGGGATAAATAAAGTCTTCTGATTCTGATATACATGAAGATTACAATCTATCCCAGTATGGATCACAGTATAGTATATTCAGTGGGGGTGATGTGGAGTTTAGCATCTTGCCCAAAGAGACGTCAACATTCTGCATGTAACATGAAACTTGCAGTGTGTCCATCGCCAGCTCAATCCAGCATGACTTTTACGTTGGTAGATGACCTGCTCTACCACCTGAGCAACAGCTGCCCCATAGTCATCCTGTCCTGTGGTCATCCTACAGTGTTTATGTAGTGTACATTGCACACACATTGTACACCGAGACCATCTTTGGTGACTTTAGTCAGAATTTTGACGATTCCACCAGTGAGCACATAGGACTCATCACCATGTTATTATGAGTCCTCAGTCCTCCAAATTTCATTTGTTTCAATTGACTTTATTCCTGTTGACATTAAAACATTAGGTAAAATAAGGGAGACAACATAAAATGGGGAAGTAAATCACTTTTAAATTAGCTTAGCATAGTTTGTCTTTTTTCCAAATTAAGTCTTTTCTTGAATGCACAACTTGATTTTTTTTGCTTTCTTGTTTTGACCTTCTTCTTTAGTAGAATGAATATCCTAATGTGCCCCTGCAATTTAAAGTGTTAAGATCAGCAGGTCATTTTGTTTTGGTACCATTAGTCAACACAAAACAAAACTTTTAAATTATATAGCAGGTCGCTCGTAAGGAAACTTTGTCTGTCGTGTCGCCACAGTCTAAGCTTTTCACATATAATTTCATGCTGCACTGTCCATTATGAATGAGTCAGGTCAACCATAAACTATATATTCTTCTACCCTGGAAGGTTCATTTGGTGAACCTTCCAGATCCCTCAGGTCATCTGAATCCGGTCTTTTATCAGTTCTCAGAGTCAGAACCAGACACGGAGAAGCTGCATTCAGCTTTTATGCTCCTTATATCTGGAACAAACTCCCAGAAAGCCTCTGATCAGCTGAAACACTCAGTTTATTTAAATCCAGGTTGAAGACTCACCTGTTCTCAGCTGCATTTGAATAAAGCACCAAATCCGCACTTATCAGCTTAAATTTCAAAACTTACATTTTAACTACTGATTTTATCTACTGTTCTGATTTTATCTGTTTTGATTTTATATACTGTTTTGTTTGTTTGTTTGTTTGTTTGTTTGTTTGTTTGTTAATTAGTTAGTTTGTTTGTTTGCTTGTTTTAATCAATTTTAAATCATGCTTTTTATTTGTTTTTGTTTCTAATGTCTCTGTAAAGCACTTTGAATCACCTTGTTGTTGAATTGTGCTATATAAATAAACTTGCCTTACCCACAATCTATGGTCATTAATTCATTTCAATTCAAACACCAGGGTTTTTTTTTTTTTCTTTTTTGTATTTTTTGCCACCACGCCTCTGATCTGTTCAAACAACTGTTGCAGTTTGTGGTGCAGAAGGGCTAATTGCATACACCTGAACAAAGATATATATATAATTATAAGAAATGACAATTTACTTAGAAATAGCACAAGCAAAAGAAACTGTTAATAATTTGGCATGCTTCATTTTCTAAAAATATGAATAAACCATGATGCAATTACATGTCCATAGGATGCTATCTTTCTAATATCTGTTCACAAAAACAAAGCCGTTTAAATGACGATGACTTTTCTTGTCATAATCGGAGGGTTTTTTTTGGTTTTTTTGATGCAATCACATCTGGAAGTGTTGTAAAAATATCAGATTTTAATTTAATGAATGAATCTAGTGTGTAATTAATGTAAGGAGTTATCATACTGTAAGATGCAGAATTGCAGTTCTTTAGAAGGAATAATACACATGAATTTTTTGCTGCATGATTTTTACATAGATGAGAATATTCAGAGCTAAATAAGATCTTGACTAGGCGACTGTCACCACATTGTCATATTACCTTGTAACTACAGGCACTTGAGTGCTGATGAAAAGAGAGTCCGTGTAAATACTGAGGACACTCTGTACTTCCAGGAAGCAGAAGACGCTCTTCAAGAGCTCCTTCAACATGTGGAGAGGTAAATCCTGTCCAGCAGAAAGGTCAAGTGCTTCAGAGAATGCAGGACGGAAACTGTTTTCACCGTCAATGCCTGTGTATGTGTGTGTTTTGCCTTTTTACACTCCACAGGACACACAGCCAAAGGCTAGCCAGCCTGTTAATGGTAAATCAATAGAGCCAAGAGTCCCTGGACTGTGTGTCTCAATATTTGGGGGCTGAACCAAAATAATAAGCCAGCATCTATCTGCAGAGCCTGACAAGGAAAAGTCGATACTTTTGTACTTGGGGTCTAGATTGATGACAGTTGACCAGCAGTTAGGTGGTGGGCTTCTTGGGCAAAATAGAAAAAGACAAAAGAGAAAGACACAAAGACAAGGAGACAACAAGATTTTAAGATGGTCTTATAAAGAGCTTAGCGTCTCAAAATCAGGAAGGTGATATGTGGCAGACAGATTATATCACACCAAGAAAAAACAAACGGCCGCTTAACAATCTGTCCGTTTGCTCTGGTTCCTGCTCAGTCTCTCATTCTTCTCTCGTGTTTTCTATAATACTGCAGGTTTATCCTCTTTATCGCTCACCTTTCTGTATTTATCTGTATAGGGCTCCACTTTCTTTAATGGAGGTCACCTGCTTTTCCACAGTGGAGCATCTTTTAAAGGCAACCTTACAGCTTGCTGTGTCTCTTGGCTTAAAGTCTTAAGCTTATATTTTTGCTTTTTGTGCTGAGAAATATAGACTCACTCTGCAACTATAACATTTTTCTAAGACGGATTTTTTTCTTTTCTTATATTTATAGAAACAGCCTCAGAAGCACCAACTGTCAGTGTGGGTATATCCTTGCTAGGATGTCTAGTTTCTCTGCGGTTTCTCTTCGGTGTAAAACATCTTGAATCACAGACAGTAATCCAAGATGTTTTTACCTTTTTATAGCAAAATCATATAGCATTTGTCAATTTTGAATAAATTATTTACCTCCTCATAATATTCAGCATTTGAAAGTTTGAGACACGAAAGTATAGTTCACATATAGGTAGCTAACATGAGGAATGGTTTCCTTTTGTTATTTTTGTGTGTGTGTGATATAAAAACATCGGCTCCTGTGGCCAGCTCCCACACTCTTATCCCTCGTAAGTATTCATGTTACTGAAACTTGCTGGAGTACAAATACAGACAAAGATAGTCTTCAGGGAAAAAAAGAACATTTGTTTTTTCCACTTCAGCAAAAGTAGTTGAAAAATGTATTACTTAACACAATAGTCTAAACTATCATTACACGTCCTTACTTTATGTACGTTGTGCTCAAAGCAACAACAACAAAAAAGGAAATAAGAAAAGAAAAGAAATAAAGCTATACAGGCTGTGCCATTTTAATGAAGAATGCTGCAGATGAGTCTAAGGGCAAACTGGCAAACAATTTCATATCAATTATCTGAAAGGTTACTCTTCTTAATGTGTTTACCTTCAATGACATATTGCACCCTTGGACTTATGATTCTGTGAGTGAGAATAAATTTTTTTTTTTTAATGTTCTGAACTACCATAAAGCAAAAGAACTGATAATGACCTTTATTTAACCGTAAAAAAAAAAGTTATCTAACACACCATTGCAGTTTATTTATTGTAGTATTTAACATATGCAAATCAAAATTCTCTGTTGATAAACGGGAGTTCACCTTTAAACCTCGGGACAAACACGGGTCCTAAGTGGGATTTTAACATATCCCACAATATGAATATTATACGTTTGCTAGAATATTCTTGCAGGAAATAAGAGGTTGTGATATCCAGTCTGATCTTAATTCTCAGTTTACAGAAGACTATCAGCAGTGAGCAGTAGTTGTGGTTTACATCATTTTGTACTTTAAACTGGACACATGTCAACTCCAGGTTGTTAATTCCTCAGGTTTTATAGTTCCTAACTACTGTATATTCAGTGTTGGGGAGTAACGGAATACATGTACCGCCGTTACGTATTTAAAATACAAAATATGAGTAACTGTATTCCGTTACAGTTACCGTTTAAAAAGGTGGTATTTAGAATACAGTTACTTTGTTGAAATAAATGGATTACACGGCGGTACTTCCCTGTTTCATATTGTGGCGGGTCAGGACTGTTTGGGTTTTGTTTGACAGCTACGTTCTGTTGTTCCAGGCGGCAGCGTTACGGTTGCCATGGTTACAGGGTGACGCTCTCTCTGCGTGTTTCCTGGGTGAGAGAGCGCCTGTTGTTGTTGTGCTAAGCTAATAGGCAGAATGCTACAGGTATAGCTCTAAAGAATGTAGCATCATAGGCAGTGTTGTCCGTGCTGCAGGGAGAATGGACTGCCATACACGTTATGTGTCTGTGAGCGAGGGAGGAAGAAAAAGGAAAAGTACGAGCTGTCATCGAGCAAAAACGGGAGCTGGAAGCATGTAAATATAATAATAACCACTGCAGCCAAGAAGAGAGCCTGACGAGCCCAGCTGTAAGTAAGCTATTAAGCTATTAAAGCTAGTTTTCGGCTACGAGCCCGACACAGGACCCGACGTATTAGCCAGAGGTCCCTTTACTACGGTTCGGAGCCACGGACCTTCAGTAACAGTAATAAATCACAGCAATAGTACATTCATGTAGTTGTAAACAGCGTGATAATATATTAAGTAATCCAAAGTATTCAGAATACGTTACTCTCATTGAGTAACGTAACGGAATACGTTACAGAATACATTTTGGGGCATGTATTCTGTATTCTGTAATGGAATACATTTTAAAAGTAACCTTCCCAACACTGTGTATATTCAACTATGACTATAATCCTCAATGGTAAACAATATTTTCAGTCCCCGACACTGTTTTCAATAGTAAAGGAAGCTGCAAGGAGTAGCGGTACTAAAGGTTGAAATACTTGGGGTTGATCATCCAGCAGAGCGGAAGAAGAGAGTACAGGCATGGTGGAGTAGATGGAAAAGAGTGTCAGGGGTGATTTGTGACAGAGGGATAGCAGCAAGAGTGAAGGGTTTACAAGATCTTAGTGAAACCTGATATGATGTACAGTTTGGACACAGTGGCCCTGACAAAAAGACAGGAGGTCGAGCTGGAAGTGCCACAGTTGAAGATGTAAGACTTTCATTGGGAGTGACCAGAATGGGCACGATTAGAAATGAGTATATCAGAGGGATGGTTCAGGTTGAGACACAATTAGACATGGTTTGGACACGAGCAGAGGAGGAAGAGTAGATCTGCCGGAGCCCACAGGAAAGATTCATGATGTAGTGAAGGACAATATGCAGAGAGTTGGTATAAGAGAGGTTAGGCTGAGATGAGGAGGATGAGCAGCTGTGGCAGCCCCTAAAGGGAGTAGCTAAAGGAAGAAGACCTGAGTGTTAACCTCTATAGAGGTACCGCTTGTTTTCCCATCATTTCTTTCATTTCACTGAGAAGCCTTTTGTAGGCTGCTGTAGCAGGCAATGGTGTGTGGGCTTAAGCACCAACTTACACACTGTGGGGCCTGACTTGAAAACATACATGGTTGTAACTGAGTGGCAAGTATCAATGTAGTATCAATGTTCAAATTCAAATTCAAATTTTATTTGTCACACACACACAACCATACATGGTATGACATGGGGGTGAAATGCTTGTAGCTGTACAATGCCCGACCATTAAATGACAGAAAAAAGTTTTACAGTATTTACAATTACAGGTTACTACAAAATTTACAAATTAACTTAGGAATTTACAGTAAAAAATGTGCAAATAGCAGAAAGAGATTATAAAGATTATAAATTATAGGAATTATAGGATTATAGGAAATGTGTGGTGGTGCGTGTGGTGATGTGATGTGTGTGGGAGTCCAGTCTTATAGTGATGTGCGTGGGAGAGTCCAGTCCTACACCTGGTTCAGGGCCCGAATAGCCTGGGGGAAGAAGCTCCTCCTCATTCTCTCTGTTTTGGCCTTAAGGGAGCGGAAGCGCTTCCCAGACCTCAACAGTGAGAAGAGTCCATTGTTGGGATGGGAGAGGTCCATCATAATCTTCCTAGCTTTGGACTTGCACCGCTTGGTGTAGATGGACAGCAGGTCAGGGAGCTCTGATTGAATGATGCGTTCGGCCGAGCGCACCACTCTTTGCAGATCTCGTCTGTCCTGCTTGGTGCAGTTCCCAAACCAGGTGCAGATGTTTGCCGTCAGGACGCTCTCGATGGTGCAGCAGTAGAAGTTCTTGAGCACCTTCAGTGGCAGATGGAAGTCTCTAAGTCTTCTGAGGAAGAAGAGACGCTGACGGGCTTTCTTAACCAGGGTGTTGATGTGGCAGGACCATGACAGGTCCTGAGAGATGTGGACACCCAGGTATCGGAAACTGTCCACTCTCTCCACTGGCATGCTGCACTTTTTGTGACACCGAGCTACTTGTACTTTGAGATGCTTTTGGTACCATTCCAAATTGGTCTTGACACAATCCAAGCCTAAACACAAATTTAATGACTTCCAAATAAAGAAAACGTTCCATAATTCATCTTATTGAAGTAGAAATGAATGATATTGACATTTCTGTGGTATTGTAGTAAAAACAATACAATATCTGAACCAATTGCAAGATAAGACCATTATGGATAGATGTGACAAATTCCTCTTTAATGGCATAAGAAAAACAGCTACGCATTCAATACATTTTGGCTTTGGATAAAATGTAAGAGAAAACTTATTTATATTAAAATTAGGAGAGCAAGATTTTTCTGTGATCAGCTATTCTTTGTAACAAAACCATTTGTTTTTTTAATCTTCAAAAGCTTGCAATTTGACTAGTAATTGGAATTATTTACTCAGTTGAAGTATGTTCTCATTGCTTGCTGAGGATGTAGTACTTTGTCAGAAGAACTGCTCAACTGCTCCAGCAATCAGTTCAGGGTCAGCAAGCACGGGTCCAAACTGCTGCTGGATTGCTCCTTGAAGGGCATCAATCAGTGGCTGACAGAACTTAGAGACTGGGCAGCAGTGGTCAATCTTCACAGTTAGGAGAGTTATGCTGGGCACTAGCCAACCCATATGGTCATCTCTCTCTGCATTATGTTAAGGTCATTGATCTCAGGCTGATCGATGAAACTAGAGCCAGGAAAACAAGCAAGACTCAAATGAACAGAAACAACTTTTTACGATCTATGTTAGTATAAATTGTTGGAATCTCTGAGAAGAGACTATTGAATAATGTATATTTTTATTAAGGTTATGTATGCCAAAAAAATAAATGACTTCAAGTAGACTTGATTGTACACAAACACCACAAATCACTTGCTCAGTTTATGTTTAGTTTCCACTCGGGGGGCCTAAGTGGAATGGAAAACGTTCTCATAGCCCCTGCTTTGTTGTCTTTAACAAGCCTCAGTATTCCACCTGATATCACTTGAACAAATGAGTTGGAAAGTAAATTCCTAAATGCCTTTGCAGCTGATGTCCTAAACAATCATCTTCATCAACGAGAGAGGCTACCAGCACCGTCTTCACCTCCACTTGCAATACTTCTTCCTAATCTTTTTCATTATTACTCACTTCCACTAAGAACTCAAACTTCCATTAAAGCCAAAAAGAATGATAAAATATAGAGAGAATAAAGAGATAAACAGTCAAATGTAACATAAAATGGTGAAATTGGAACTTTTTCTATGACAGTTCAAAAACTGTTTAATGCCTTCGTCACAGGGGAGTAGAGAGTTTGAACAAGGCATTTAAATAACTAACCATTCCTGTACCTGGCTTCCTGTTGCTCTGATCCACTCTCAGTGTCAGTTCACTGTAAATGGCTTCAAATTTGATGCTTGTCGAATCAGTAATTTTACATTGCTGTCCCCTTGTATTAATATTTAGAATAGAAAACACACCTCCTTATTTGTTTTGATCTCCCTTCCAGACCCCACAAACACGACTCGGGCTATATTACTCAGATGATAATGTGCAAATCTTGATTTGAGTAGCTATCATTTAGACAGCTGGCCCTTTTAGGCTCTCCTATTTGATCTTTCCCATGAGATTGCCTTATCTTGCTGATTTGATGTATATCCGAATACTTGCCATCTAGTTGTCTGTCAGCACCATTCTGAACCAATATGGATCACATGCTCTTTGTGAAGAGCCTCTGAAGATATGTTCAAATGCATGGATTCTCGTTAAAAGGCCTAAATAATGGACTCATTTGACTAAAGGCTTTAATGCCCGCTTATCCTTGAAAATGAGAAATAGGCAAAGGATTAAACTCACACTAAAAGAATTGCATGTAGAGGCCTTTTTAATATGCCATCCTCTTCCTTTTTTTTCCCTCTTTTTTTTTTTACAGCAGTGTGAGGGTAGCAGGGGATTTGAGGCGGGTTGTCCTCATTTTCAACAAACGATGCAGCTGCATGAACAAAGGATGAAGCTGAAATTATCAATGCAAAGTAACATGAGACAATGGTGCTTGCGTTTCACTCGAAAACACAATTGAAGCACATGTGTACCCACATAAATACTATGTCCATGTCTGTGCATACACGCACAAAGGAATGCACTCAACGGGATATGCACACACACACACACACACACACACACAGACTTTCTCACCAAAGCCATTGTTTCTCATTCAGCCTAAGTTGTCCAATCAATAAGACCACATACAACTCTTTGCAGCACATTATTAGGATTGAAAGACGCTACTATCAGCATTTCTATGCTTTGACTGATACCTCTCCCTTCAAAGTCCGAACAAAGAGTCTTGATCGTGTCCAGAAGCCTGGGCTGTCTCTCTCTGGAGCAAAGAATCCAAGGCGGTACACTGCCATCTTGTGAGAGAATATAAGGCAGGCTAACAAGCAGCAGTGGCATGCAAATAATGAAAGATTTCCCTGTCTAATGACCACTGAAAAGAGATAGTGGCAAACAGTTGAGCATTTTTGTCTTTTAGCCTTTTTAAGCATTGTCTCTGTCACTGCTAAGGAGCTCAAATGAAGCCTCATTTACTAGCTCTGAGCATACACACACAGGAGAGCGAGGACGCACATTCAGGTACACAGTCATGCTCGTAGGTGAGTCAGAAATGTATTATCTGAGCGGTTTTTACCAGAATAGAGGCTTTAAGCCTGGATGAAAGGCCCACTCTGAACTCTTTTGATGTGCATTAGCATGCTAATAGCGCGCTGCCTTTGTTAGCCTTCTCATCTGTGAGAATGTCAAGGCTAATCTGTGTGATTCCTAATGACGGCAATGGGGTGATAAACACTGCGCCCCATGTTTTCCCTTAAATCTGTCAAGGTGGCAGTGGAGGGAGTGCTTTGGAGGATAAGCACTTATCAGATTTCTGGCTGGCCAACGCACTGAAAAGAAAAAAGAACATATTTCACAATGCCCTTTTTGAGGATTTCCTTTTCTCCCTTTCTTTGTCTTTATTATCTTTTTTTCCCTTTCTCTGTATTGTCTGCACTGCACCTCTGCAGAGTGCTCTGTGGGATCTGTTTTATAATTTTATAATTCTCACTTTTCTTTCCAAATAGTTACTTCTCTGTCCTATTCATTTCCTTTTTGCTTCTATGTGCCCTCTGTCTTTTTTTTTAATGAGTGGACCATGTCATATTATCTTTTAGTGTTACATAGCTTCCCAAGACTTAATTAAATTCAGCATTCAAGGGTTTTATTTGTTGCATACCAGGCAAAACTGTAATTAAAACAAACTGCAATTTTATGGGTCCAGTGAAACGCTTGCCACACGTCATGCTGATTTCTTTGATGGTTTAATTTGAACTTTCTCTTCTTCTTCAGATGCCGTAAAAACAAACAAAAAATAAATAATGAATGGAGATAAAGATTTGCAACACAGAGCTCTTATTTTTTTTTCAAAATCTCTCATGATATCCATAAATAAACAATCCTGAACAACAATCCCAAATCCCAAAACATAAATGTGCTGAAATCAAGTTACCAAAAGAAATGCTTATTGTTCATATAAAGGCTTATAAATAACATTACAGATTAAATAGAAGAATAAATAAAGGTCTTTGCTGTATACACCTCTTGGACCACATGCCAAATAAGGTTATTTTTGCCTGTATGACCTTCCTCTGCATCCATATTAGTTATGACTCATGACTATTGTCCTGCAGAGCTAAACTCTGGACTTTAAACAGCCCATCAAACCAACTGACTAGGAAGATCACCTTACATCTTACTAATTACATTTTAAACATTTTATTGAGCATTTGAAGTTAGAAACATACAAATTTATGACACAAATAAAATGGCCATTGCTGACTATTTAAGATGAGTTAAGAAGAACTTTATTTATCCAGAGGGAAATTCTTTTGTCATACACATGCTCAATGCAGCAAGAGAGACAGAGGAACAGAGTACAGTAATAAGATATTTACAATAGAATACAAGTATACAGTAATATACCGTAGGATAGTGCAAAATATAATATCGAAGAATTATTAGAATTGCAAAATATACTCCTTCCAAGTAGCACTAGAACTAATCATTTTCTAAAGCCCTCAAAAAGTAGAAGGGAAACAGTGTCCAGGGTGGATAAATCTGAAAATATTTGACCATGCATTTTAGCTGAGATAAGGAAAACAAAGCCTTTGGAAAATGATGACATAAGCCTAAACAGATAGTCAATGCATTTAAAGTGCATACAGAGGTGACAGTCAGCTTTCTCTAATAACAGGAAAACTGTCAAAGCATAGGCCTTTGGCTAAGGAAGTTTTGTCGTCCAGAATCCTTTGTATATCATAAGTGGGATTCTAATCAGCTTTTTACATGCATAAGCATGGGTGTGTATGGCAAGCACTACAAACAAGTAATAGAATGGGCTAATCAAGTGTCAGGTGTGGTCAGGATATGGGGAGATTACTGATTTCTGACGCATTGTGTGCATATTTATAAGAATGGGATTACTTGCATCTGCACGTCTGCTAGGGTCCACTTGGGTCTGAGTGATGTTACTTTGACATCAGTCCGTGAGTGTGAGCGTCCGCGTAGATGTCTGTGTGCCTGCCTGTTCTGTGACCACATGGACTCATCCCCGGAGAATTTACATTACAATGCACCAATTACGCATGCGCCACAGGCAGCAGACTTCAAAGAAGTAGAACGGCAATGGCTACTCGGCCATCGGGTCTCCAGCTGTCTGTGTCGGCAACAGAGTATAATGAAGGCTAAGTGAAGTACTGCACAGCTGAAAATGTAAAGCCTTGATTATACTCCATTGCAGACAGGGACATACTTCTTTGAAGACTGCTTGAAGTCCACAGCCTAAGGTGAATGCGTAGTTGGTGCATTGAAATGTTAATTCTCTCTGGACAAGTCTTTATGGTCACCGATACCCTGCAAGCATGCATGCATCTGCACAGAACTTCACACTCACTCTGTCATGATGAAATTTATGTCATTTGGACCCAGGTGGTCCCTAGCAGATTCACAGATGCAAAAGTATAATCAAGGTTTAGGGGTATCCTTTGGTGGTTTTAACCATTATTAGTGGTATGGAGGATTTTTATTTATTATTATTTATTATTATTTGCAATAATGCTTTGCTGTTTTGTCTGTCTCTCTTTCAGGTGAGCACCAGCAAATTCTTCTCAAAGTTCAGAGAGAGAGGAATGATGCAATTTAATAAATATAGATGTAAACAATGCCAGTCAGAAAAGGTTAGTTTAGTAATGGTTAAAAAAAGGGATGTAGATTAAAAGAATTAAGCCAACAGAAGTCCACCATATGGTGATAGCTGTGGTTGCAAAAAGATTTCCGGTTCTAGTGTAAAACCTTGTATCAGATTTGTTGCCAATGTCAAGGAAGCACAAAATGTGTTTATGTGATTTGTATTTGAGATGTTATCTTTGAATTATATTTGTCATCAGGGTGAGCAGAGCCCTGCTCCTTTAAACTAACTAGCCTGAGCAAAAGACATGAAAAGTGATGCAATGATTTCAGGCTTTTGAACATTTTTTTGTTTTTTAATTTAAACAAAGGGGGGGAAAATACATGTCCTGGAGACTTCAGCGTTCCAGATCTCATGTTGTTTATTTTTCCAGTTGACTTTGCAATCTTAAACGTAGTAATCTGATTAATGTCTCAGTGCAAGAATTACTGCAACATCGCAAACAGTACCTGAGGGTACAGGTAACAAATATGAGATACAGTCTAATAGAGATTTTTTTTTATTTATTTATTTATTTATTTTTTTGATCAACAGAAACAGAAGAATATGTAAATTTGAACAACTAAATTGTTGGTTGGATGATGACAGAAAGCATGGCTCACTCCTTATAAAATGCCGGCTGTGCTGCACAGTTTGCTGACTGAATAAGGAGGGAAAACCACACATTTACATATATCCCTAAAGTCCAGTGAATTCAGTGAGGAGAGAGGTCATTATAAAATAAATCAGAAGAAATTAAGGTTGTCAAAATATCTACTAATGTTGCATTTAACTGAATCCATCAAACAACATTTCTTTCACATTATAAAAAGACGTTTTAGTGAAAGTGTAAAAGGAACATAATTTTTTTTCTTTTGTACTTGATTTCTTTGTCATTTCCCTGCACTTCCCAACTTTTTTGTTCATAAACTTTTTCAACATCAATACAGTGAAATGTTGAATTCTTTCCACTTTTTGTTCTTCAATGTGATGGTTAATGTGATGTGCACATTAACTTGCACCATCACTCTTACTTCCAGATTCCAGGAAAGTCTTTATCAACCACCTGCTGGTTCCACTCCATCCCAAGTAGAACAGAGTGAAGATATACTTTGTGAGGTCCATAATTACATGGGTATTTATTAGGGGTGGGGGGAAAAATCGATACTGTGTAGTATCGTGATATTTTGTTTGCTAATAATGTATCGATACAGGGACAGCAGAAATTGATATTTTGTTACAAAAAAGGTTTTTGTGCTCTGACTTCAGAGCATGTTGATCCTTTTTCTGAACAAGAATCCTGACATTCCTTCACTGTCCAAATGTGTTTAACTTTTTTTTGGCAGCAATAAACATGACAGTTTACTTATTTTAATTTAAGACATGTTTTATTTTAATTAAGTTTAAAACTTTTTTATTTAATGTCAAATTATATTTTGTTTTAATTTACTTTCAAATTCTTCAGTTGCTGAAGGGGCTGCATAGTTTTCATAAATTGCATAGTTCAGAATAGCTATAATTGTACCAGATGGTTGCATTAAGTTAAGTTGGACTAGACTGTAATACAAACCGTTCAGTTTGTCAACAATAAAACTGAAATGAGAGAAAGACTGAGTGTGAGACTTTGACATTAGATAATATGAATATTGATAAAGTTTACCTTTATGTACAGAATCTGAATATCGCAAAATATTTTAAAAAATTGCAATAATATCGTATCGTGCGTTAAGTATTGTGATAATATCGTATCGTGGGATGTATGGTGATTCCCACCTCTAGTATTTATTTCGTATATTTTCCCCGTTGTGGTGAAAACTGTCTTTGTGGTTCACTCCTAACTGGAGTCAATAAACAATATCATTTAGATTTTGCATGCATGTCAGTTTTAATCAAACCTTGCCGGACAAAGTCCAAACTGACAGAGGTTCCTTTGATTCAGATCTCCAGTGATTTAATGAGTGATATGTGAATTGACGTGTGACTACTGTCTGCTGTCTCTGACTTTCTGCCTCTCCCAGAGCTTGCCCTTGCCCAAGGTTTGTTGGTATATCAGGCTGCAGTAACAGTCAAGCTAATGCCCTCTATCAACACCTTATTATCAGTCGCGCTCCATGGTCCCCGCAGCAAATGAAAACTATTCCAGTTGTGCCTAATGCCTGTGAGTGGAGGCTATCTACATGGCCACACAGGCTTAACAGGGACAGGTAGCATTTAACACCCGGCCCACACAAATATTATATTCCTGCTCTTTATGGCTGCAGTATGCTGCCACATTACGAGCCAAAGAGCAGAAATTGGATAAAAAAATTAAAAACCTCTCAACCTCAGCAGATGGAGCTGAGGAAAAATTAGACTTAATGTGTGTGTGTGTGTGTGGGTGTGTGTATGTGTGTGTCTGTTGCTAAAGTGGAGGATTGTAGCCCACCCACCACCACCTTGATTTTAATGCCAATAAAAGCGCGGCGTGCTTCAGCAAACACAATGCCAAGGTTAACACAGAGATTGAGAAGGCCGATACGGTCACTCACGCTGGGCTGAAAGGGAACCCTGATGGGTTTTCATTTCCAATGTTCATCTTGTTATCTTTAATTGTTGAAGAATGGGATGCTGCTAGTCACAGCCTGGGCCTTTATAGTCTGAGTGCGTAAGCGGCACGCATATTGATGCTCTATGTTGGAGGTGGAGTGGGACAGCAGATGTGAATCTATCTACGTGGGAGGCGGGAAAACTGTGTATTTGCGCCCTGAAGGAATGTCTGAAGTAGGGTAGGTAGATTGGACGTAATTATAAAAACACTTGCAACGTCACGCTCTCATCCGCATGACGGATAGAAATGGTGCTGATGAGGTGCAGAAGCAGAAATGACAGTAGTTGAGAGATGAGAAAGCACTGAGGACGCACTTTTTGAAACATGAGTTTATGCACTTACACATATACACGTGTACACATGGCTGCACTCATACATAAACAAACTCCTCAGAGCGCCTCTGTTAGAGAGTGTGAACACGAGATAGGTAATGAAAAGGATATTGATTTAAGAATGTATTCAGCTGAAATTCTCGCATCTCCCAGCCTGACCATTAATAGCATTATTGCCAATGGACTGCATGGCCAAATGCTGTTAACATTAATCTCTTGTGGGTTTTACCCACACAACCATTATTCATTATTAACAGGTTGGATTGAGTCAGTATGTGAGCAATATCACCATAATAGCTTTGTTCAGATCTATTCTGCATTCTAGGCTCCGTGCAAACCTCTTACTTCTCTGCACATGCTGTGTGACATCATTGCTGCAAAACACAATTATAATGTATCAGTGGTTGTATCAATCAAGCAGCCTCAGAAAGAGCTCAGTGGAACGTTTATCAGTGCAGATATACTCAACAACATCCACCCACAATGTTATCATCAAAACATTAGATAAATATACTAACATGTGACAGAATGATGTGTGATTCAGATATATGTATGAATAAAACTTAAAGTCCAAATCTTTAAATTAAACTGACTCTAGTAAATCACCATTTACACCCAGTGAATCCCCCAATGACTGCACCACCATCACCTCAGGAGTACACTGCAAATTATGTTGTAGATCCATCCATCCATCCATTTGCTTCCGCTTCTCCTTTTCAGGGTCGCGGGGGGTGCTGGAGCCTATCCCAGCTGTCATAGGGCGAGAGGCGGGGTACACGCTGGACAGGTCGCCAGTCTGTCGCAGGGCCAACACACAGGGACAGACAACCATTCGTCGCACATTCACTCCTAATGGCAATTTGGATTTTCCAATTAACCTATCCCCACAAGCTGCATGTCTTTGGACGGTGGGAGGAAGCCGGAGTACCTGGAGGGAACCCATGCAAACACGGGGAGAACAGGCAAACTCCACTCAGAAAGACCCCGGCCTGATGTTGCTAACCACCGTGCCATCCACCGTGGCACCGTGCTGCCTTTATGTTGTAGATAAAAAAGAAATCTAAATACATAGATACATATAAATGATCAAGAGTTTTCCGGTTCTTGCATCTGTCTAGTTTCCACTTAACTGATTTTCACCAGGGCAGTATGATGGGGAGCTGGTCAGCCCTATCACCCCACAACAAGAGGGTCCTAGGCTGGCTGGGGTCCTTCTGCACGAGTTTCAGTTTGTATGTTCTCCTTCTGCCTGTCTGAGTACTCCAGCCTTCCCGCCACAGTCCAAAGACAATCTTGGTTTAATTAGTGGTTCTAAATTGGTTGTGGGTGTGAGTCTGCCTGTCTTTTGTGATAATGCTGGCTACCTGTTCTGGTTTGGCCTATGACAAATAGGATACATGGTATACTAAAGCATTATAGTATGGATAAATCCAACACATTCACTTGCTTGGCTTTCAGAATTATATTTATGCAAGAAAACCAAACAAAAAACTCCACTCCTTCTGATGTATACACGTCTGTGATACAGAGAACTCATCGTGGTTCATGGTCTAAGTCGACTTCTTCATACAAACATGTTATCCTTTATGCATTTTCAAAATATACAAGCTATGTTTTTAACTTAATTGAAATATGTTTGATGTTCTTTTACAATTCATACACAGTGTGTTAAAATGCTATCAGCAGAAGTAAAGAAGTGACTAGAATCCTAATGTGGCTTGCCCATTGTCACAGGTGTGACAGCGGTAGCCATGTGAATTGAAGGGGAAAGGTCATTTCAAGTAACAAACAAGCTGCAAAGGTCTCAAAGGGTAATGGAAGGGCACGTTAGAAAGACTCAAAGTGTGTTATTTGTGCACACACAATGTGGTGCACACATGTTGGACCTGCAAGCGAGAGAAAATTGTTTCATAATATCAAAAAATCTAAACTCTAAAAATAATTTAGTAGCCGGAGATTCACTTTACTTTGTGGATTAGCACATCCTTCATGCTCAAGTGTAGCTATTAGTCTTTGATACATCACAGAGAACATTTGATTTCATCTTCCTCACCCTTTGGAAATTGGAGAAAAAGCACCAAAAATGCCTTTTTACTTTTAATTCAGAGGCTTCTAGGCTTCTGGGATTTATCTATTTTAAAAAGGTTGGTTTTTGTCATTTATTTATATGGATATTGAACTTTAAGAGATGGAGTAGAAGAGCCAAACGCACGCATGGAATAAGAATATGAAGCTATATCGTTGCTGTCTTTTTTTTAAAAGTTTTTTTAAAAAGAAAAAAAAAGAATAACTTTAATCATCACATTGAAACTGCAACTTATATTCATTAGCGTAAAAAACATTGCAAAAGAAAAAACAAAGAAGCTTAAATTATTAGGTATTTGTTCCATGTTAGTCTTTTCCAATATAGACTTTCATAATGAGCTGTAATAAATACATGGCTCAAGTATAATTGTTTAATTATTACCAACCTGCAACAGCTCTGTCACCTGGCTTGCCTCCACGCATCTGACAGGAGGAAGCCGGGACAGGCTTACTATGACCCACATGCCGTCCGATTGGCTGAGCAAAGTCATGTGGTTGGAGTCATGTACCTGCGATGCATTCAATGGCAGGAATAAGTGCAGGAAACAGATTTTACTCTGGGTTACACCCTCCCCCCTTGAATACATGCACGTCCCGTCGCATGATAACACTACACAATATGCACGACTGAAGGGTTAGAATTGGTGGTTAAAGCATCTGACAGACTGTGTAACAGAGACTGAACAACTGATATCAATGGATTGCCTAAGTGGGCATACTGCAGTCGCCTAGGTGGCGATCTGTGACGCGTTGACCGCCTCAGAGGGGGGTCAATAACCGAATCTGAGCTATTAAGAGTTGGTAATGTCACAGGACTAGGCTCGCCCGTTAAGCTGTCAGAGACTTCAGGATCGGACAAGTCTGTAGATACGGCTTCAAGAATGTGTTCGGGTAAGATTTCAAGCAAATCTTCCTCGGATGTCCCATCAGCATCAAACTCCAATGGTTCTTCCCTCTGAGATCCTAACAGATTTCAATTAGTATGAGACCCTTGGCCCCAGAGACTTACTCAGCAGACTTGGCATCTGGAGACAAAGTTGTTTTGGAACAAAGCAAGAGCAAATATCCAGGCCAATATTTCTAATCGTCAGCCATTGATTATTTATTTAGTTTCTAAATGTAACTTTTCTCCAGTTACATTTATCGGGGGAGAAAGCTAGGACGGTCAATGGTTATGCATTGCTTTTCAGCAAATGCCATGCCAGTTTTGTTCTCCACATGGACCGCAGCTTAAACCTAGTCGGCCAATGGCACTCAGATTACAGACTGACTATAAAGGACTATAATTATAGCAAATTTTGGTTTGTTTCATCCTGTCAAATTTCCAGAGTAGCCAGTTTCTGTTTTAATGTTTGGTAAAAATTCATAAACATTCAATACTATTGTATTTCTTTAGAGAAACAAAAATGTTCCAGTTTATTATTATAGTCCAAACGTCACTGGTGATATTTTATCCTCTTTATTTAAAATGAACCTGTTGTGTATGTCCTTATTTCTTATATCAGAATGTGGCATCACATGTTATTGTTATGAAATATGCCTAGAATTCCACATGGCAGCTGTTTGTCAGCTGTTCATGAATTTAATTTTACACAACATACCCGTGAAATCTAACTGTCTGAATTTCTACTACTATACAGTTATCAACCCAAGAATAATGGAGTCAGTATTTTCCCACAGCAGATATTTTTACATTTTACTTGGTACCCTAGCCCATTTCCCACATGTGAATGTTAGTATATTCCTTTTGTGTACATTTATTATTAATATTTATATAGAGAGTTGCTTATATAGAGTTATTTTGGTGTCATGGTGCAATGACGAATACCTCGTTTGTGTACAATAAAAGTACACAAACAATAAAAGTGATTCTGATCTGATGTTCATGTTATCAGGCGATAAGCTGTGCAGCAAACTAGTCCAGCAAATTTTCAAAGGGGTGTTAGTTCCACACCAGTTTTTAAGGTAACTGATGACAGAAGAAAGTGTGCGTTTAAGGATGCTGACCTTATAAAATTAAGGGCTAAAATAGCTTGTTTCAGACTCTGATCTACTGCAAGAGGCTGCATAAAGAGCCAGTATGAGATTTTTAAAAATTCTTATTTAACTATAATTTGCGCAAAGCTAGAGTTCCAGAATAAATATATAAAGCTCAGAATAGGCTGCATGAAATTAAATAACAATTCGAATGAATTATGAAGTACAGAGAAGTAGACTAAACTGGAAACTGTCAGACTCAATATCTTTCGAAGACTAGAGTAGCCTGATTCAGCTTCTTGTATTTCCTTAGTGACAAACTTGTTCTCCTCTGAGGTTTATTGTACTGTTTTGAAATCCTTTACAACTCATGTGATGGTGTTCCTTACACCTTGTTCTCCCTTTCAAAATCCAGTTGGGGAGTTGTTTTCCTCCCGGAGATGGAAAGTCTATGACTGCAGCTCATATGAGAGAACTACACTGCTCCAGGCCATATGTAGTTATATTGCACAGTGTAGCAGCAGATGTCAGCCTTGGAAGGAGACACTTAAGCTGTCATGGCCTGTCAAATATGAACAGCAAGCAATGATGAATGATGACCGCCCTCACAATATTGTATGCTGTGATATTATCATGGATTTAAAGCCAGATATGAAGAGTTTTCTGTAATCAATATATTGTATTTGTTACTGAAAGGCATTTGGACAAATATGAAAAAGTGCAGATAAAACTGACTTTTTTTAGTATGTCGGGTTCAAAGCCTGGCCAAAGCTTTGAACCTTTTTACCCCTCAGCCATAAAAAAGGCTTGTGGGGTGTTGTCCACCAGGCGGACAGCCAAGCAGGTGGCCAGGTTGGTGGATGTGTGGGCATCCAGGCGGACTGGCAATATGGGTGTCTGGGCAGACGGGCATCATTGAAGCACAAGTTTGCGAATGTAATACCTTGATGAAATCTGGAGGATTGGGAGAATCTGAAACATGCAATACATGCAAGAATACCCTCAACCATATTGTTCATATTGATTGGAATTTCCCCTGGGATCAATAAAGTATCTGTCTATCTATCTAGTCTAAATTTGTCAGTGAAGATAAGAATTTTCATGGGTTTATCACAGCGGAGTATTAATTGCTACTGGAGGTATCAAGAATTTTTATGAATCAATATTAAGAGTTGTCTGGAAGTCTTTGCCTGAGTTAATATGAAAAATTATATGGTCAGTAACCTTTACAAGAGTTACTCATAAAGGTTAGTGTTAAATGAGGAGTAGAAATGAGTAGCTTGATTGATGTGTCTTATTCTCCATATTCCATGAACACAATTTATACTCTGATGTTGGGTCTTTAGAAGGCAATTCTTATAAATTTGATATATACAGAACAAGGAAACATCTTAACAAGCAAGATAAAATGTGTTCAGGGTCAAGTCCTGATAAATTTTACACAGGCTTTTTTTTTCCTTCCAGCTCTATAATATTTTTTATATATTTATATCTCCCCTGTGGTAGAAAAAAGACCCTTTGATTCTCTCCCCACTGTGTCATATTCTGTATTACTCATACATTTCCCCTCCCCATATGAACAGTGCAGTATATCCCACTGATATGGTTTGAAATCTTCAACAAGCCTGCATCAGTACAACTGTGATTCACTCCTAGCTTTGTCCACATCCAAGCAATTGGAAGCATGCAGCTGCATCGTAGATGCTCCTCTCACAGCATTGCTTTTAATCTGTGGAAAAATTTCACCACTATCATGGTGCTAACAAAAAAGCCCCAGTTAACTGAAAGAATAACCTGCAATCCATTCTTTAAATGAATAATATTTGTGCTCTTTAATAAAGAGATTATGAAGCTGTGTTTAATCATTATATCAGATGGTATTCTGAACAAATAACCATGACGTTTGCACCAGCTGAGATGATAAGAGTTCTGTTTCATCTCTATTTGCGTCCAGTTTGCCATGATATCAGGCCCATTAAATCCTATTTAGTAAAAAAAGTCAACTTTTGTTTTGTTTTTTTACCCCTGCCTACATCAAAGGGACAGGTACATTTATCTTTTGACCCACTTTGTTGCTGGAATTTGCCTCTTACAAACACCAATCTTCCAACAGGCTGCAACAGCAAGTTTGAGACTGTGGAAGACTATTTTTTTCTAACTAAAATTATTACATTTGGCATTTGTTTACCATTTGTAAATGCACTGTTTGCACCTTTTGGCCTAAGCTCCTTCTGCTGTTAGGAAATGGTCGTGTGCAGCTGAAATACTAACTGTAACTTTGTTGCATAAAACACACTTTATGAACCAAGTCCTTTGAAATAAGCCCCTTTTTGAGATGCACTACATTTATCTGGCATTAAAATAGAGCTATTTACAAACCCTACTTGACTTTCAGTGAGTTCCTCTTTTGGATGAAAATGTTATGCTGTCGGAAACATTAAGATCTACACATACAACAAGCTTCTCCAGCGGCAATCATGAATTACTTTTGGCAGAAAAGCAGAAAAGCGAGCACTGAGGGGATGGCAGGGCTCACTGATGTATTTTGATGCTCGCATATATGAGAAATACTATATCAAACCTCTGAATTAACAATTCCTATAAGAGAGTAAGCCTCTGTGCACTTCCTGCTCTCTCTTCACACCAGGAGTTTGTGGTTCAGATCATGAATAAGACGCAGCTCGTTTTTTGATGTTGGTCTTTCTTCTAAATGGCCCTTAAATCCTGCACTTCACTTTTCTCCCCAGTGAATAAGAATCTGTTTCTCTTTTTCTTTCTTTATTTCATTCTCCATCTTCAGCACCGTCTCTCACACAGTGATCTACAAGTTGAAATGGAGTGTGTGTTTTTGTGTGTGTTTGTGTGTGTGTGTGTTACAACCCCTCTTTCACTGTGAAAAGGTGGTTTAACAGGCCATGTCACATGGTGGGCAAGTGGTGGATTGAGGCGCCCCGACACACGATAAAGCCTGTCAATCTCTCGGGCAGTGTTGGTAGCCATATGTCACCTCATGTGTGGCCTGCCGACACACATACACAAACGTGACAGCACAGACGAACACACGCAAACCGAAATGCTTTAAACCTGCTACACCTAAAACTTGTATTTCTGAGCCTGCCTGCCTCCTCACACAAGACTTGGAGGCTTAAGAATGTTAGATCCCCAAATATATAAAACTGACACTTCTCTTGGGCAATGCATATTTCCAGTGTTGGGGAGTAACGGAATACATGTACCGCCGTTACGTATTTAAAATACAAAATATGAGTAACTGTATTCCGTTACAGTTACCGTTTAAAAAGGTGGTATTTAGAATACAGTTACTTTGTTGAAATAAATGGATTACACGGCGGTACTTCCCTGTTTCATATTGTGGCGGGTCAGGACTGTTTGGGTTTTGTTTGACAGCTACGTTCTGTTGTTCCAGGCGGCAGCGTTACGGTTGCCATGGTTACAGGGTGACGCTCTCTCTCTGCGTATTTCCTGGGTGAGAGAGGCCTTTTTGTTGTTGTTGTGCTAAGCTAATAGGCAGAATGCTACCGGTATAGCTCTAAAGAATGTAGCATCATGGGCAGTGTAGTCCGTGCTGCAGGGAGAATGGACTGCCATACCCGTTATGTGTCTGTGAGCAAGGGAGGGAGAAAAAGGAAAAGTACGAGCTGGAAGCATGTAAATATAATAATAACCACTGCAGCCAAGAAGAGTGCCTGACGAGCCCAGTTGTAAGTAAGCTATTAAGACTCGACTGTACACCGTGTTCGTGTTTTCCTCCAAAAACACGAACACGAATCTCTCGCTAGCAAAGTTGACCCAGACAACAAAGTAAAGCTAGTTTTCAGCTACGAGCCCGACAGGAACCCACAGTATTAGTCAGAGGTCCCTTTCAGAGGGACCTCTGACTAGCAAAGTCAGAGGAACTTTGCTAGCGAGAGATTCGTGTTCGTGTTTTTGGAGGAAAACACGAACACGAATCTCTCGCTAGCAAAGTTGACCCAGACAACAAAGTAAAGCTAGTTTTCAGCTACGAGCCCGACAGGAACCCACAGTATTAGTCAGAGGTCCCTTTACTACGGTTCGGAGCCGCGGACCTTCAGTAACAGTAATAAATCACAGCAATAGTACATTCACGTAGTTGTAAACAGCATGATAATATATTAAGTAATCCAAAGTATTCAGAATACGTTACTCTCGTTGAGTAACGTAACGGAATACGTTACAGAATACATTTTGGGGCATGTATTCTGTATTCTGTAATGGAATACATTTTAAAAGTAACCTTCCAAACACTGCATATTTCTCAGTCTCTTCCATTTAACTTACATGATCCTTCCAACCCAGCAACTACCAAGAAAGAGGCCCTGTGGAAAGTAGCATTAGCAGCAAACAGCATTAAATTCAGACATAGAAAATCACAAAAAACAAAAATATAGTTTATGTTGCTTATAGTCAAACACTTCTTTGTTATAAAAGAAGTGCAACTATTTTATTTGCATAACAAGCAGGGAATTGCAGTGCTGTTTTTTTACTGTATTAAATATAAGTTAGCAACCAA
The DNA here is from genome assembly GCF_963576455.1 of Neolamprologus multifasciatus. Taxonomy (NCBI): domain Eukaryota; kingdom Metazoa; phylum Chordata; class Actinopteri; order Cichliformes; family Cichlidae; genus Neolamprologus; species Neolamprologus multifasciatus. The sequence goes on along the minus strand of NC_140439.1, from coordinate 34,733,797 downwards.
TATCTGTAATGGATATTACGCTAAAACTAAAGAAACAGCTGGAAGTTATATCGAATTCTCTTTTTGTCCTCATCTAATTTTTCAGTCTCTTAATACTCTATGATCCTCGGAGAATATGTTCTAAGGGGAAGCTTCAAATTGATAAAAAAAACGGAAAAAAATATTATATTAAACTGTTTACATCCATATTTGGGAAGAATAGTGTAACAAACTTCAGTCCATGATATTTGTTTTCATTTATGCAATGTCTACAAAAGTGATCTACAAATATTAGAAAAACAGCTGCTGGCAGAATACAATAAAAACCCTATACTAAACCCTATTATCATTTAAACCCTATGTTTAACTGAAGCAATCCTCATATAGTGAAACTGAGATCATTTCGAATAATAAATGTTCAGCTTGAACATTTTACAAAAAGTTGGAACTGCAGCATGTTTACCACCGTGTTGCATCATCTCTATTTTCAGAAGCACTAACTATAATACTGCAAGTTTTTAGGAACTGGGAAGATTAGTTGCTGTAGTTTTAAAAGCCAAATGCTTTTCCTATTGTTTCCTGATATAGGATTTTCTGTGCAGTTCACAGACCTCCTTCATCTGCATTGGTGTTCCAGTCTGTGAAAAATGGATAGCGGGTTACTACGGTGCCACAAACAGAATGTGGTTTGGTTGGCCTAAAAAATAATAAGCACGACCTTTCCAAACAAAAATACTTTCCAAGCGGCAGCTCCAACACCCATTAATTGTGACTTCACAGATATTTCTCTTTTCTCCCATCCCTGATGTGCAAAAATGACTTGAAATTATGATTGGCCAGACAGCAGGAATTTATTCCTCTTTTCAAAGATTAAAGATTTATTTTAAGTACTTTATTATGTGTATACGCAAATTACTTTATTAGGTTCACCTGGTCAAACACCAGCACCTCATTGCCTTTAGTTACATAGACATAATCAAGTTGTTGCTGAAATTCAAACCAAATGTCCAAAAGGAGAAAGAAACAGAGGGACAACATTGTTAGAGCCAGACAGGGTGATCTGTGTATTTGACAAACTGCTGATTTCCCCACACAGCCGTCTCCAGGGTTTATTATAGAGAATTGTAGAGAAAAAAGGGGAAACTATCCAGTGAGTGGCAGTTTTTTTTTTTTTGCCTTGTTGATGCTAGAAGTCAGAGGAGAATGGCTAGATTGCTTTGAGTTGATAGTAAGTCAAATAACCACTCGTTACAACAAAGGTATAAAAAAAGAGCATCTCTGAAATCACACCTGGAATTTTAAAGATCAACACCTTAAACCAGCGGTCTCCAACCTTTTTTGCGCCACGGACCGGTTTATGCCCGACAATATTTTCATGGACCGGCCTTTAAGGTGTCGCGGATAAATACAACAAAATAAAACTAGTACCGGTACCGAAAAAAGAAGATTTATTTATAACACACGTGAAAAGACCAAGGAAAACCGAGTAAACGATAAAAACGATAACAAAATAACGCTGAAAACCGATAAAAACCCTGAAAACTATACATTTCACACCTGAGCCTCAACTCTCGCGGCCCGGTACCAAACGACTCACGGACCGGTACCGGTCCGAGGCCCGGGGGTTGGGGACCGTTGCCTTAAACAACACCTTACTAAGGACATGGTAATTGACTTCCATTCCCCCATCCTGCACTAACAGTACTAAATGGTGCAGCCATTGAACTGGTGGATAGTTATAAGTATTTGGGTTGTTCTTGATAATACTCTTTCGTTGAGTCACATTTTGCTGCAACATTTAAAAAGGTCCAATAACGACTGTACTTTCAAGGAGATTGAGCGTTTTTTACGTTTCATGTGAAATGGTTACCCATTTTTTGATTACCCTTTTTATTGTTTTGTATCATTGCTTGGTATGGTAACTTGTCTTTGACCAATAAGATCAGACTTGGTAACCGGGTTAAAGTGGCAGGTCAGATTTCAGGGAGGTCTCAGGTCCAGCTGGTGGACTTTTATAACAGGCAGGTGCCGAGGAAGGCAACCTCTGTCATGTTGTGTTCAGACTGTCGTCTCTTTCGAGATTTTCAGCTGCTTCCCTCAGGTCGTCGCTATAAAGTGCCTGCAATGAAGACCAGGAGACATAGTGTATTTTATACCTGCTGCTATTGTCATGCTTAATGACACTAAACCATAAGCATTGTTGCCATCACTACGGCACATTGCACTTTGTTGATGCTACTGATGAAAAAAAACAACAAAAAAACAACTGAGTTTTATGTATGTGTTGCTTGTTGTGTTGACATACTGCAATTGGGGACAATGAAGTTACCACTGACCATGAGTGTGCCACCAGTTTTTTGTCTTTTATCGCCATTGCCAGGAGGTATATGACAACTTGCTTTGTGTCTCTGCCTATTTGGAAGACTTGGAACCAAGTTGTGTTTGGCATCTTTGTATGTGAAGTTCAGCTTTAGCTAGGTACCTTTCTGCTACAATTACTGATGAATTGCTGGATGTGTTTCTCTTAGTTCCCTCTGGGTTGTTGTATGTGAATGTCTTTCCAGGTCTGTTAGCTTTAACGGTAGATGTTTCTGGGTTCATATTACCTTTGAAGTTCATACTCCCTCTTGGCCTTACACAGTGTGTTAGTCACAGTTTTAAGATTTGATTCTGCTTCTCTTAGCTTCAGTTGATTTTCCTCTCACGTTAAAATCACCACTATTTCTCTCTTAGAAATTTCAGTTTAGACTTTATCTCCATGGCTGTTGTTTTCATATGGATGCTGTTTCTTTATGGATGCCGGTGCTATTGCCCTACACCACTGGTTGCTTTGTATTTGGTACCTGTGGCACATTGGAAGTCCTTCTCTCAGCTTTTAGATAATGTTGATAGGGTGCTATATTATGGGATGCTGTTTATGTTTGTGTATGTGTGTATCTACATTCACTTTCACATGTATGTAAAATCCAAAGTAATGAAAGGGGAAAACTTTGTGAGTAAACTGTCAAGACATTAAATCATTATTGTTTATTTTATACAGATTTCTAACTAACTGACACACGTCAGAAAGAATATTGAAATTGAAGCTGTTTGAAGCATTTGCTGTGACTCAGCGGGTGACTAGCAGGTTTCAGCCATGTTTTTCTTTAGTATACTATTTTTAGACGTATCAGTCACAAAAGGTTGCTCATTTTTTATCATTTTTCACAAAAAACACTTGGGTAAACACACCGCTAACATGCACAAACACTGAACAGGGCACACTGGGAGAGAATAAAGCTCAAAGCCTCGTGTTTTGCTGACAGATGTCTTTGGTCTTTGGAATACTGATGCATCTGAAATAGAGTGATTACAATTACAATGAAAAAAAATGTGCATCTAAGCACAGCTACTAATTAGGACTGATGTTTTTTGAAATCTCAAGAATCACAAATGTTACAGGAACATTCATAGTAAAGGAACACGAGACCATACAGAAGGATCAACCTTTAGGGAAACAAGAAAAATACAAAGGCTGTATACCTGAAATGTATTTTGGATAAACTACATCTTTTGCCTGATGCAGTGAGAGTCATTTCTAATTTAATGATCCTGGTTGTATGTTTGTTTGAATTTTTTTTTTTTTTAGTATAATAATGAATTTTGCTATTTCTTGAAGAGAAGATAAATTCAAATTCAAAATTCAAATTCAAATTTTATTTGTCACATACACAGTCATACACAGTACGATATGCAGTGCTTAGACAACTGCTCGTGACCTAAAGAAAAAAAGAAGAGGCTATGAATAAGATAGGAAATAAATATGAAAATTAAAAAGGGGTAAATTTAACTAGGAAGGAATAAAATAAAATATATAAATTAAAGTTGAAAATATATAATATAATTATATATAATTATATATTATATAATTATAAATATAATAACATATATAAAATTAACTTTTCAACTAGAGATAGATATTTGAAAATGTCAAATTAAGTTATAAGGAAACAGGACATAAGTAGATTTTTTTCATATTTTTGTGAAGTCAGTGGTCATGTGCCTGGAATTCTGTTTTCGTTTGTCTGTAAAGTTGCCTATTCCTAGTCTTCTTACTGGATGTAGTGAAATTACTGTCTGTCTATAGTAAATTTTACTATACATGTCAACACATACCAATATCATGATATTTTCATATCAACTTTTTAAAATCCCATCTTAATACAGCTTTATTTATGTTTTAGCATTTTTGTGTCATTCTTACTGAATTTACAGCATAAATGACCCTAGATTTAAGCTCTTTAATACTGTTGAAGGTGAGGATGTTAACCATATTATCACTTGCACTTGGTCAATAGTTTAAATTTAGAGTGGAGAAAGAAATTGAATTTGTTTGAATCTCCTATGAAGGTAAAAATTTGGAATTTGGGCAGAGGGGAATACATTAATTCAGTACCTTTGCCCTATAATTACCAGTGAAATGCCTTAAGCAGTAGGGCTGCAAGCAGAAGCAGAAATGGGGCAGCTCCCGTTTCTGAATATGACTGTGAATGTGAAGTTGAGGGTTGCTGAATAAGGTTCTCTCAATCTTCCTTCTCTACATAAATAACGGTTTAAAAATGTGAGCCTTCGTTTTCTTTTCCCCGTCTTTGCCTTTTCTCTTCTCTTGCATTTTATACCTTCCTCCTTCTTTGCACAGAGACAGCAGAACGCTCATTAACATTTAACTAACGCAGTTAATGATGCCATCCTCCTGTAAGTTTAATCCTCTGCTTGTTTCATGGGTGTGCTTTGTTGCAGCTGAGCTGCAACACAATGGACAGAAAGGACTGAACACTCACAAAAACGGACAATTTTGACAAGAGTCTTATTAAACAGGCTTGTGAAATTATCCCAGAACCCCCCCTGTCCTTCTTTCAAGCTGCTTCCATCATGTGCAAACTGCTTCCATTCACTGAATCTCCGCAAATAAGGAGGGTGGGATGTGAGCGCGCAGTTTATGTCTACACTTAGATTTAATTCATTAAGTCAGTGAATGCCTTGCGAATGTTGGTCACTACACTATAATTGTCCTTGTAATTAAGACAAATAAAGCACTCCTGAGCCATGTGCGTACGGACACGCAAACACCCGTGAGTGTGGGCTCTGTGCTGACAGACAGTAAAAGCCGTTTAATATTCACAGAAGAAAATACACAACAAGGACGACAGCGAAACAATAAGAGACAGAAGGAAAGTGGGAGATGAAGACAAGAGGGAGGCAATAACAGGGAAACAAAAGTTCTGTAAAGGCAGACGTTTATAAGAGTGTGTGCATGTGTAGGTGTGTGTGTGTATTCTGGCTCTTCTCAGATGACTGTGATGCTTATACCTACCAATCAACACACAAAATCCCCTCTTCTCACCTCTTCGTCCAGCAGTAAGAAAGTTGGCGTAGATGCTAAGTCATTTGTAGTTTAAGATTTCAGATTTATAAAATGCACTTCATCCATTCTCATCATATTTATACAGCTACATAACATAGCCAACTGGAAATGAGCCATTCCTCACCTAGATACATTGCAATCTCCTAATAGACCATAGATTAAAAAAAAATGATTTAAAGTGAAGTTTTAGTCTTTATATTAATTATGAAAGTATGATAATTCAACATATATCCACAGTCAATATAAGCTACCCAACCTGTCACCAAGACCTTATTGGCTCTCAGTAACAACGCATAATGTATGGTTTAGGTTAGCAGTAACTTGATATGAATGAACATGGGTGTGGGAATTCCTGTTCCTGTATTTAAAAGTAGAATGGGAGGCAGAGCCTTCAGTTTTCAGGCCCCTCTTCTGTGGAACCAGCTTCCAGTTTGGATTCGGGAGACAGACACTATCTCTACTTTTAAGATTAGGCTTAAAACTTTCCATTTTGCTAAAGCATATAGTTAGGGCTGGACCAGGTGACCCTGAATCCTCCCTTAGTTATGCTGAAATAGACGTAGGCTGCCGGGGGATTCCCATGATGCATTGAGTTTTTCCTTTCCAGTCACCTTTCTCACTCACTATGTATTAATAGACCTCTCTGTATTGAATCATATCTGTTATTAATCTCTGTCTCTCTTCCACAGCATGTCTTTATCCTGTCTTCCTTCTCTCACCCCAACCATTCGCAGCAGATGGCCGCCCCTCCCTGAGCCTGGTTCTGCTGGAGGTTTCTTCCTGTTAAAAGGGAGTTTTTCCTTCCCACTGTCACCAAAGTGCTTGCTCATAGGGGGTCATATGATTGTTGGGTTTTTCTCTGTATCTATGAAGCGCCTTGAGGCAACTTTTGTTGTGATTTGGCGCTATATAAATAAAATTGAATTGAATTGAATTGAATTGTTAATCCTCTATGAAATGAAAGTGGTAGATTCAGCCATTATCATTGAAAACTACTATTACTGCTTCTACTTTCACTATTATTACTAAACGATTATTGCTACGTTTTAGATCTTAGTTTATTATAGAAATCACTATTCAAATTGTTTTTCCAACTGGAGTAGAAAAGTAAGGTGGGTAAGCAGCAGTGACTCCCAGCTGCTCATCAAAAACGTGTCGAGATCCTGACACTTTACATAACTCTGAAATCATCCACTGCAGAAATATGAGCATTTGCATTTCCCATTCTGATTTTGTGTCAACATATTTCCTGTGCTGGTTTGAATAAGCAGACATCTTGTGAAATATTTTTCCAAACTTTCTCCTCACTTCCCATCCTTAGTAAATTAGGGGAGTGAGAAACTATTTCTGTCTTCGCTTCAGGGTCTTTAATAGCAGTTGATATCTGCCGTCTTGTCAGCCTTTTGTCATACCATTGTTTCCTTTGTCGCTCCCAGTAATCCACTTCAAAAAAGAAAGCCCTCCAAGCATCGTGTCATTACTCTGCTTGTCACGCATTGCTTCAGAATCCGTTTTATTCCTCAGTATCGCTCATTTGTACCATCCGTCGCTTTGCAGAATTGGACACTTCAATCCATTAGGCTGTTTACAAGTATAAAGTTTTCTGTTTACTTTGGTCAAAGCGGTGCCATAAATTAAATATATTTGTCTCCATCAAACAGAAGAGGGCGTTGACAAATTGTCAACAAATTCTTTGTGAAATGAGATCTTATAAACATACCAATCAATGCTACTTATTGACTCTTCAAAAAGGCAGGGACACTGTTTGATGGCGATGGAGAGAGCGAATGTTGGCAGAAAAGTAAATCTGATGGGATAAGTGCGACTCTGCTCGTATTCATTTAGAGATAACAGGGCTTGCACATAATTTAGACAGATCAATTATCCATCTCCCATTGGCCTGTAATGCACATTACCAACACGTATCTGCATCTCACATATGTTTCTGCTTGATATTGACCGCGTTGCTGCTGCCTCTCGTTTCGACCATGTGCTGTTAGCACAGTTCAACCAAACAGCAGTGTCCAATTCTGTCTCCTGCAGCTTCAGGGTGGCTGTTACACCAATTCTCCTCGTAATCTTTTGCCTCACTTTCATTCTCTGTCACTGCCCTCATCTCCTCCCAGACTGTGTTTCTCTCCAGAGGGTTTGTGACAGCTGTAAAACCTTGTATCAAGGTGTTGACCTGCGATGTGTAGCCCCGTCCTTCTCCTCCCCTTCATCGCTCCCTCCCTGATTCTCCCATTCGACACTTTGTTGAAGTGTACCCCTTCTCTCCTCCTCTGCTCCACTGGCGCACACCGCCGTCGCAGCGTAGCTATCTGCAGCTGATGCCGCGGAGCTGATAACAGTCTCTTTTATCTGTCACTTAGCAGCACAAAGGGACCTGGGCATTGATCAAATGCCAGCAGACTGATGGCTGCTCAACAGGCTGCGTTTTGCACACTGCTTAGGGGATGAAGGGAGGAAGGGAGGATTCAACAGTGACTGAAAATACAAGGCCTTTACTGGCAGACTTACACACAGAAAATACATAAAATTTGGTTTTCCAAGTTCTTGCTGCATTATGAACTGAAGATAGCTGTTGTGACAAGTTATGTACAACTATTTAAAAAAAAAAGCAAGGTGGAAGTTGCTTCACACCAGGAGTACGCCCTCTGGTTTACTGGTTTTACCAAACTGAAATGTGGTGACAAGTGGGGAATGAATTCCCAGTAAAACTTGGTATAAAAATTCATGCTTCCTAGAGTATTCATGATCTGACAATTTACATTGCCTATTAAGCTAATGACAGTCTCATCTGTAGCCCCGGTTTATCACTAATGAGCTAATTTTGTCATGCTACATGCCAGACTATTTCTTGTCCAAACTGGAGCTTGATTCATCTGATCCGGATCAAAAAAAAAAAGATTTAGTCACTGGACACTGCAAAAGGAATGTGCATCTTATTTGGGTCTTTGAGTCTTTAATACTTATCTTTATATTTATCTTTAAAATGTATATTTATGATTATGAGCATTATTAGTTCACATTCCAGGACAGATTCAATTCAATTTCAATTCAAATCAATTTCAATTCAATTTTATTTATATAGCGCCAAATCACAACAAAAGTCGCCTCAAGGCGCTTCATAGATACAGAGAAAAACCCAACAATCATATGACCCCCTATGTGCAAGCACTTTGGCGACAGTGGGAAGGAAAAACTCCCTTTTAACAGGAAGAAACCTCCAGCAGAACCAGGCTCAGGGAGGGGCGGGGCCATCTGCTGCGACCGGTTGGGGTGAGAGAAGGAAGACAGGATAAAGACATGCTGTGGAAGAGAGACAGAGGTTAATAACAGATATGATTCAATGCAGAGAGGTCTGTTAACACATAGTGAGTGAGAAAGGTGACTGGAAAGGAAAAACTCAATGCATCATGGGAATCCCCCGGCAGCCTACGTCTATTGCAGCATAACTAAGGGAGGATTCAGGGTCACCTGGTCCAGCCCTAACTATATGCTTTACCAAAAAGGAAAGTTTTAAGCCTAATCTTAAAAGTAGAGATAGTGTCTGTCTCCCGAATCCAAACTGGAAGCTGGTTCCACAGAAGAGGGACCTGAAATCTGAAGGCTCTGCCTCCCATTCTACTTTTAAATACTCTAGGAACAACAAGTAGGCCTGCAGAGCGAGAGCGAAGTGCTCTAATAGGGTGATATGGTACTACAAGGTCATTAAGATAAGATGGGGCCTTACAGACAGAATAAGTAATTATCGAATCTGGCCTAAAAGCTGAATTTTATCATGAAGCACACCTTAGCATGGTGACAAGGCAACACTTGGGATATGTTGTCACCTTAGCTCACCAGTGAATTGCAGTGCTTACGCAGAGCAACAGACCCAAATATATTCACAAATATAATCAAGTCAGAATTAAAGGTTAAATCAACATACATGATGGCATCACTATTTCTGTGATATTGATATAGATTCAGGTTTCTGAAGTTCATCTTGTGAAGTGTGCGAGTGTAACAGATTCATACAGAATAAAAATTGTAACCAACAACAGCATCTTGTAAAGATAATAAATGTTAACTTGAGAGGTGTCTCATGAGCCCGAATGTATTTCATCTTATTTTAAAATTCTCCAACCTGCAGTTACTTCAACAAAGCATTCAATAAAAACATCACTTTTAAACTTATTAAAGCTGACTTTGACATCTTGATATCTCGCTTTTATCTTGTCTAGATGATCCTTTTCACAGCTGTATTAATAAAAGATGTCGCCTTTGTATTTATGTGTGCTACATTGTGTGAGCACGACATTAAAATCCTGTTAGACAATAGCACATTACTCCCTTTTGGAATTTATGTGAAATTGTGAACTTTTGTGAAACCATATGCCACTTCCCTGAACAAAGCCAGAGATTTGGGAGATCCCTGCAGCAGTCTCTGCTAAGAATAGAGATACATAATGACATTTTAATTTTGTGCTGCTAACAAACCCGCTGCTCTGCTTCCCCTCATTTTTGTGCACTGCCAAACCCTCAACATCACTGCTTTCAGCATAAAACAGAGGGTGTCAAAAAGGAAAAAGTGAGCGTGACATTATTCTTAGACACCACTGTGACAGAGGCCACCTTTGGATTGTTTTGAGGCTTCTACTCAAGAGGATTCATGTCAGCATTTAATTATGGTGGAACAGTAATTCTTCATTTGCCTCATTCCTGCTGCATCTCTCTATGAATGAGCCATGTGGCAGCCTTGATTATTCTCTGACACTTCTTTTACATTTTGAAGTTATCAGCCGAATTCTCTTTCACCCGAACCCCTGTAGCTGTGTAGATAGTTTTGGATTTATCAGCAGAGGTTTTTCAGATAGCAGTCTCTGGGTTTTCTGTCGCCACCCCAGTACAATGGGGGTGAAATTGAATCAAATAGACTTTTTCAGGGCTTCGGGTTACACAAACAAAGTCCCATTCACCTCAGTCTGCGTGGCAGCAGTGTCAGGGGATAACTGAAAACAATGGTATACAACACTAAAACTGTCTGAAAGGCTGGAAACCATAGGCTTAAGTGCAAATCATACCTTGTTCCATTTCATGTTTGATTGTCTGGTTTAGAACTTGACATAAGACTGGAAAACGGCACGAAGCAGATGTATGCTTGCCCCTAATAAACTACTCTGTGATTATATTTCATTGTTGTGTTTACAACTTGCTGTGTTGCTCTGAATTGCTCTGTGTTAACTACCAAAAAAAGTTAAGCCAGATTTAATTAATCACATACATTTGTGCCAGCCAACGTGTTGTCATCCCAGGGTATCAAATACGTGTGCTCTGTCCACGTCATCCTAGGGTCTTGACATGCTAGCCCAAGTATTATTGAACACCAACAAACATTAGCACTCTTTTAAAAACCAAACAAGTAGTTAGGGTTCTTTAGCTTTGCTTTCCCTTTCTGGTTAATTAAACCAATAGTTCAGGTTTAGGCTCCAAAAGCTATTTGGCTAGTTTTAAAGTCCTTTCACAACATTAACGGGACAGTAATGAGTCCTTTACAAGTGTCTATATGTGAAAAATGTTGAAGTGAGAGCCCTCTTTATTTTTATTGCCAGAAAAAAAGAAAAAAATTAAGGCAAAGAGAAAAAAAACTGATATTTTGACCTCCATGAGTTTCGCCCTTGACAAGGTGAAAGGTTTTAATTTTTTTATACAAGAAGCTTGAGCCCACTGGCGTCTGATAGGTCTCATCCACTGCTTCTGGTCCTTGAACTCAACAATTTTTACTGTTTGTGCTGCTGTAGCCCTTTCTAGCATTTCTCATGGATTAGCATACTAATCTATTGGATAGAAATCTGCAGTTCAGTTTGGGCTAGTAAAATTATGGTATTAAGCAATGCCTATTGTGCCTGTACAGTTTCTGATTGCAGCTTGCTAACCAAGCCTCCTAGTTTTAGCTGATGAACCAGCTCCCTGTTCTTTTTGTGTAAATAAGGTAAATTCAAGATTCTAAAAACTCCATTTATAAAACTTTTAGAAATGAGTTTGACTTTGTGTTTGTTGGGGAGAAAACTTACAAACATACAGTGCAGCACTTCAGAGTCACACTGCTAGCGGTCAAAGATTTATGTAAATTTGACGAGCTGAACACATTCCGTACTGTACAGGAGACGCAGCACAAGATTGATCACAGTTGATCAGGATGCAGAACACAATGCCCTGTAAAAAGAAAAAAAAAGCATGCCAAATTGCAAAAAAATAAATAAATCCGCAAAACAGCGAGGCTGCAAAAAGTGAACCGCAATATAGCGAGGGACCACTCACTCCATTTTTTTTTTTACTTGAATTGTTTCCTTATTGGCAGGACAAACCCGAGATGGTATGTGTGACAATACATTGTACACATGTACATGATTAGCTTTTTATATTTATTTCTGTCTTTGATGTGCTGTTGTGCTCGTAGTCACACAGCAGATGTTGTTTTTCATGTGCTTTGCTGTCTATCGCTACCCTGTAATGATGGTGATGACGACTCACACAGTCATTTACAGAAGCACACAAAACACCATACACATGTATGGACATCAAACCTGCATCACCCTCAGTGCCATGAATCAAAATCTGCCAATATACGTTGAAGAGGGGGTCAATAAGTTGAGGAAAGCTTTAAAATAGCTTCAATTGATCTGGCATTGTCCAGATACTCGTCCATTTTCAGCCTGAATTCTCCTTCCTCCATCCCTCTGCCTGTCTTCAACATATATCTATCTGTCTTTTGATTTCCTTTCCCCTTTTTCTTCAAAAATGACAATGGTCCTCATTTCTCATGCCATCACTGGCGGTGCTGCAAATCTAACTTCTGAGAAGATTGGGGGGGGGGGGGGGGGGGGGGGTAAAAAAAAGCTTGTCTGAGCTGATTTATGAAACCTCCCTAACTATTGATACAAAATGCAAAATCCAGCGTGGAAGGTAGCCTGGTGACATTTGTCAGAGTCTTGCAGTGGATACAGGCTCCAAGTGGTTTTCCAGTGAGTGAGAAATGGGAATATCTCAGCTGCTAATATGTGATGTGACAGGAAAACACTATCCCGGAATACAAATTTGCAATGCTGATGTTTGACATTTCTTACTAAGGAGAACACAAATCAAGTTATTTAGCTTTGTCTCTTGCCTTCTTGACCACTTTTATGTAAGGTGGATGCTAACAGTACCATCAATTCTTTTTGTGGATGCCTCCCCCTTCCTCTTTTCCCTCTGACTTTCAGAAATAACATGTAAAAATAACATAAGGAGATGTGTACCCACTTGCTTCCCTGAGTATATAATATTGCAGACACTCTAGCCTGCTGCTGTTCCCATGTCACAAGTGGCTCTTGTGGGCTTTTTCATAGAAATTGAAGGAGGTTTTTCTGCATCACACAGGTGCAGAGACAAAGAGCAATTATTCCAACCTTTTTCACAAAAAGCCACGTTGAGATGTGGATTGTGGAAACAGCCTGTGTGATTTTCTGCCCTCCCAAATAAAGAATGCATATCAAACCATCAGAAGCTAGAGAACTTATCAGCACACAAGTGTAGGTTCAGTTGGTGCTTTAATTCTAGATCCAGTGCTCCTGAGTATCAATTTATGGCAGTGTATTTATGCGGAATACATTATGTAAAGCTATCAGTGGAATTAATACAATTTTACATTGTACATTTATTTCCCTAAACCAGAAACTTGTGCCGAGTCCACTCTATATCTTTCTTGTATCTGTAAGATAATTACTATGCTAAGAGGTGAACTGTCGCTTTGCTGTGGAACCGGTGTTCTGCAAGGACCTTTATGCACTGGGTTGTATTCATCCTTCCCTTAGTTTTTCTGCTGTGACACAGCCATATTGCATGATACTTCAAGCACTTTAGGGATAATATTGGCCAAATGATGTCTAGCAGTGTCTAGCATCTAGCAGATATGGTACTTTAAGGCCCGCAGAGAGTTAGAAAATATTTTCATTTTGCCCCCAAAGTTCTCTAATTGCCATCTGGTAACATCCAAGAAAGTTGCATGCTGTTTACTCAGAGTGACTTTAATTCTGTTAATCTACCATAAAATCCTGACAACATTGGTAAGATGGTTGTCCTTATGGCGCAGTTATTTAGTCTGGGCATTTTCCATTTCACAATTATTGAAGCCTCTGTGCTCCTGAGAAGCTAAAACCTAAAAGCTTTAGCGAGAGCTTAACTGTTTTGGCTCGTCTTCTCTTGATGTGGAGTGTGGATTGTGGAATTATTTATTCTAATATGTCAGCCGCTCTAAACTATGTTTAGTCTATTACTTTTCCTGGCTTGTAGCTCAAGAAGTAACGCAGGTCATTTATCAATAAGAAGGTTGGTGGTTCAATCCCTGGCTGCTCCGGTCTGCATGCCAAATATTCTTGGACAGGATACCAACTCTCCGATCCATCCATCGGAGTATGAATGTGTGTGAATGTTAGATATAAAGCACTTACGTAGAAAAAGCAAAGAAAAAAAGTGCTTGTGTGAATGAGTGAAAGGAGCAAATTGTAGAAAATCGCTATATAATAATCAGTCGATTTACCATATATGATGTATGATTGACTTGCACAGCAGTGGAGTCATCATGACATGAAGACCAAAATCTTTCAGAAACTTACAGAACCGACTAGATGAGCCCTACCTAGTTGTTACTAAGTAACAGTATATTATATATATATATATTTCCACAATAATAATAAGGTAACAGAAATCAAAACTAAAAGGATATGGCTTACATTTAAAGGAAACCAACATGTTTGTTTACATGGCTTCTCAGAGGACTCTTGTGTTAACAGACCTCAGTATCTAGCAGGATTTTCAGCTAGACTAATGCTATAAAGGTTTTGCACGTGACGTCACATGATCATTGTGTAAGAGCTGTCTGCCATATTGGACATGGACATCACTCGTATGTAGTTCACATAGAAATTATTACTCCCCCCCCCCCCCCCCCCCCCCCCCCCCCACTGTCGTCATTTATAAAGTACTCTACAAACCCGAACATTACGGCTAACAACTGGATTTTGAGTGCAGCTCGCCAAACAGCGAACAGCCACTTATTCCTAAAGAGAAAGAGAGTAAAGTAGACAGTATATCCTCAGTTTCTTAACATAAAACTCATTGTTGCAGAAAGGGACGGCCCAAATGTGATCCCCTTAAACTGATTATTGGTTTTAGTGTCGTTATTTTCCTCTGAATTATCGATTCTGCCACTAGTTAGCTAACATAAACTAATGTAAGTCTATTCGCTGCAACCAACCAACCACATTATGTCACATGCCGTACTGACAGAAGATGGCGATAAACATATTTTAAAACTTTAAGTTTACGTTTATTTCTTAAATCCAGCTTCACAGACAGAGTTACATCTATGTCCATTTTTGAGAGCAGACCTCAAAAGTGTAAATTAGCCTTTATATGTGTACCATTTCATGTCCCCTTTAAAACAAAATACTGGTAAGCATGCAAACCTGTGTAGGGCTTCAGATCTTGTTCAGTGTAATTTAAGGGGTTGTTGATAATGTAATAATACAAATCATGTGGTGTGAAGTCAGGGAGAGTGCCACGGATGTCAGGGAGAACATCCATCTCCAGTTCAATTCAATTCAATTTTGTTAATACAGTGCCAAATTACAACAACAGTCGCCTCAAGGCGCTTTATATTGTAAGGTAGACCCTACAATAATACATACAGAGAAAAACCCAACAATCATATGACCCCCTATGAGCAGCACTTTGGCGACAGTGGGAAGGAAAAACTCCCTTTTAACAGGAAGAAACCTCCGGCAGAACCAGGCTCAGGGAGGGGCGGGGCCATCTGCTGCGACTGGTTGGGGCCATCTCCAGCCCCTCTTTGCTCAGTTTCTCCAAATAACGAGCAAGATGCTTGCCATGAAAGAGTTTTACTGCCTCTGAGAGAGTATATACACTAGTTTGTTAACTCATAGTTGCCACAGTTGATCTCATCTACATAATTAGTAGGTTTTTCACTATAATTCAGGATTATTACACGTCCAAAATGGCCAGAAATGGCCATGTGGTAAGAAGTCACATGTCTGCAAATGATGAAATTGTTTGTGACTTCATTTACACAATATTGCTAAAACAGTCACGTATGCTACTTTCTATTAATCCATTTTCTTAACTGCTTATCTAGCTCAAGGTGAAAGGCGTGGCTGGAGACTATCATAGCTGACATAGGGCAGGTTATGTTGTTCACTTGAACATGTTGCTAGTCAATCTTGGGACCAATACCTAGTGACAAACAGCCAGTCACAACTACTTCATTTAGATTTACCATTTAACTCAACAAGAATGTTTATGGACTGTGGAGGAAAGCTTGAGTATCTTGAGAGTGTCTATGTAGCCACAAAGAAAATATAGAAATATGACCAGTGTTGGTCAAGTTACTTGAAAAAAGTAATCAGTAACTAATTACTGATTACTTCCCCAAAAAAGTAATCCTGTTACTTTACTGATTACTTGTTTTCAAAAGTAATTAGTTACTTAGTTACTTTTTTAAAAAAATGATTTACAACCTGAATAGGTATAATAAAGCAATAGATCTTTCAGCCCAATTCTATTATTTTTTTTCTGCATAATCCATCATATAAAATGTAATAAAATGAAAAAGTCTCTTTTTGAAACTAGTTTTATTAGTTTTATTCTTTTAACTTTACGCATAAAGCAAACATTATATGCAATATTCTCTGACTGGAAGAAATTTATTTAACATTTAAGCCTATTTTCTGCATATTCCAGCACATAAAATAAAAGAGTCTTTTGTGTTTACACTCACTCTTTCAAATAAATGCACGTAAAACACAGCAGAAAATAAATAAAATCAAAGACTCACCGGTCCCGTTGCTCTATTTTCACCTGTATAGCAGGAGCGGGGCAGGCGGAGGTTTACCCTGGTGCAGGTGTGCCGCAGCGGTCAGTGGAAGGATCTGGGAGTTTCACATTCCAGCAGCAGTGTATTTGGTGCTTGCTCGGACGTTTAGGGGTTTTTCGCTGTAAAAAGAAGTTTTCTTCCCATGCAGTGAGCAGCCGACGCTAATGTTTTTGTCACTTTTTACAGAATCAAACTCAAAAAGTAAGGTCAGTACTTCCACGCTTTAAACGCTCCACAGACATATGCTCTCCGCACTCGATATATTATCCATTGTTGATCTGCACACAGCTGTGTTGCCAAGAATGTCGCACTCGCTTACGTCATTGTCATGAGACACTCTCGCAAAAAAAAAATCACGGTTTTAGTAACGCAGTAACGCAGCGTGCTTACGGGAAAGTAACAGTAATCTAATTACCTTTTTTGCAATAGTAATCCCTTACTTTACTCGTTACTTTGCTGCTGCAGAGTCTATGCTGTGCGTTCTTGTATTGCTGTTTAATTTCCAGCTTGAACATTTATGGATTTGAGAAATGGCCATTCCAATGTAAGTCAAAAGATTTTTTTTTCTTGTTTGTTTGTTTGTTTGTTGTTGTTTTTTTGTAGTGAAAAAACTGAGGAACTGCATCAGTAAATAAATAAATATGTGAGGCGTGCAGAGACCCATAAAACTACAGAGCTGAAAATGAGTATAATGACTCTACTTTAAATCAACTTAGTCGCCAATAGAGAAACTGTTTGTAATGAGCAGAAAAAAATACAAAAAGTATTTCAACTTTTTGTTACAAGGCCTGTATAAACTGTAGCAAAACAAGCACTCAAAGCAACATTTTTCACATCGCTGCTGTTGATTATTTCTGGGTAAAAACAAAGGAAAAAAGAAAAAGAAAGACTCCACGGACTTGTTGTAGACAGCAGGGAAGGAAAGTGAAGAAATTACAGTGACACTTGTAGATCTGAACTATTGTATTAGCTAAGTAACTAATCTGCATCTGCCTGCTGATTTCAACAAAGCAGTATTCCAGACACCCCCAAATAGGGCTGGGTGGGTGCTGGGTTGGGTGTTGTCTTGCCTTGCAATCAGTCCCCAGCAGTACATGGAGAGCTGCTGTAATTAAGGAGCAGTGTCCCCCATGAATCCTATCCATGAAGCAGGACTTTAATTCCCCACTAATTGAGGCCAACCCGGGGAGGGCAGAGGTATTTGAGTCTCCTGCCGGCTGGACCAACCACTGTGTTAGATGATTAGCCGAGGTACAGCAAAGGTAACAATGAAACCGAACCTCGCCAGCACAGCCAGACACACCTGCCCACTTCTCATTGTTTCTCTACTCCAGCGCTCTGCGAAGGAAACCCTACCCAAATGGAAACAAACTTTCCAATCTGAGCTCCACTTTTATGGGCACAGTTTTCTCTGCTGGTGGGAGGCAAGTAGGGGAGAAGCTAGAGGGAAGAGGAAGAGGGGCAGGCAGTTAGATTGATTTGTTTCATTTGGATTTGTATCTATTGCGGATGTGATTGCTGTCGACAGAGGTTTATACAACCCCGGAGAGAACAAAAGAGAGGTGGGGGTATATACTCCAGGCTGCTACAAGTGCTGCGTCTAATAGAGAAAAGCATTTGTAAAATGGGATTTATTTATTGTGCTGATATTACAGTTGCATGGATGTGTGTCAGAGTTCTTTTTGGTTTTGTTTGTAATATCCCCACAGTTTAAGTTCAGTCTAAACAAACTGCTGATGGTAATGTGGAAAAAGCGTCAAACGCACTGACTCTGGCTTCAGGTGACAGTTGTTTTGTATCTTTAATGGTGGCGTTCGCCGTTTTGGGTGCATGCGATGCCTTCTTCGCTTTCATGTGTATGCTTCACTAGAGGCAGTGGGTAAAAAGCACTGAGGAAGTGGCTGTGAGGCACAGTGTCACTGAAATCTGTCAGACTCCTCTCTCTCACTCCATCTCTGCCTGTCTCTCTCATTCTCCCTCCCTCTCTGTCTGTATATATAGAAAAAGCTCTCCATTTCAGAGCGGCGCTTGACAGCGACAGACGCTTCAGCGGGCTGAGATTTACTTGGAATTGTCACTATTGTCTTAGAAAAAGTTATGATTTATTCCCGTGCAACTTTGTTGTCTGCACGCACACGCACGCGGCGAGAGGGTCTCGTGCTCAGATACGCACACATGCAGGGTTAACAGCTGTAAATTGGTTCCACTTGCTATTCAAGACGTCACAAAGTGCGTCCGTCAGTGCTTTCCCTTTTCACTGATTTAAAGATGCCAGCTTTAGTATACACTGCACTGCACACCGATTGTTTTGGCACCTTTTTAGAGCAATTTTTGAAGCTTTCTGTTGATTTTAGAGCTTTCCTTGATTTAAAAGGCAAACCAGCTCCCCAAACACCTCTACAAAAGGTGCAGCTGTAGAGTAAAATACAGCATCAAATTACTTTTTTGTTGCTCAACTTTTAGCATTTTATCAACTTTGTTTGATCCATTACACCAATTGGAGCTGCCAGAGATCAACCGTACCCTGCAGTGATGGGATTTGCCCTCTCAGAATGATTTAGAGTATTCTCTTCATTTAGCTAACTAGCAACTAAAGCAAATCCTCGACCGAATAAGATGTTTTGTTCAAGAAGACATTCTTTCACTTTCAAACCAATCTGTTCAGTCTCATGAAGGCCTCATTAAGATGAAAGTCTTGAAGGAAAGCCTGATGTGGAAGCTCTTTATCTTGTAAGTGTGCCACTCAGTACAAAAGAACATAAAGTGAGAGGTAAGGGGGAGTGCGGCTTGCTGTACGTGGGAAGTACAATCATGTACGAGGATGCTGGAAACTGAAATATGTGTCAGAAAATAATGTATCTGCTGTAATGCGACCATTGCTTTGTCCTTGTTTGAAACACTTGCACGGCTTTGATTTATTGAGGTTTGTAACCTTGGCCAATTACCTACAACACACACTCCCCGGCTGTTTTTCCACAGTGAAGGAGAGCGCTTCACCCTCCTTCCTTTACACTTTTGTTGCTGGCCTTGCACAAAAAAGTAACAGTTAATTGGTAATAGTTCTGACCTTGTTTCTTTCCGTCTGATGACGTTTCCCCCTGATTATTTATAATTCAGCTTTGCCCTCAACATGCGGAGAGTGCTTCATTTAGTTTAGGAAATCACTGGTGGTCTAAAAATCAAGCCTGGCTTGTTTTCGCCTATTCATCTTTTTATCCACAAGGGGCGAAGTGAAGGATGGCCTCAGAGATTTAGCTGGCGTTGCCGACCAAAAGGCCTGAAAAATTGATAGGTTGGAATTTACATATCTGTTGTGGAATTGTATTCCCCGTGGCCAGCTTGAGCTCACAGTTCATCAATAAAATATGACAGTCTGAGGAACAAATATTGAAATGACGCCTGTCGAAATGAAGTTTGGGAATGTGCATATAGTAGCGGCGAGTTTAACTTTGTAACTTGGAGGTCAGAGAAATCATTGCTTTTGTTTAGTGTAAGGAAATAAAGGGGAGACCTATTTGCATACATCTAACATCTAGGTGTGAGAAAGTGATTTATTTTGCTGTTGTTGTTGTTTTTGTTTATATAGTTTGGAATTTGCATTTAACGTGGAGGGACAAAGACTCAAAGACTGAATGCAGAATTTTTGAGTGGGCACTGCCCTCTGGTGGTGAGACAAAGAACTGAGGAAATGTTGTAGCAAGCTTAGATTTCACCAGCAGCTCATTAAAGTGTAAAATGTGTAGCATGTGTACATACTATACTTGTATACATGTGGGTGTACTCTACATGACTTTATCTGTATAGCAGTGTGTCTCCAGGGAAGAGGAGGTAGCGGAAGAAATGTGCGCTTCTTTCAGAATGACGTAGAAGAGCTCCATCTTTATAAATTCACATAAAAACACAACAAGAATAAATCGGAAAAAGGACAAAGATACAATAAAAGGAGCTCAGTCCATTTCCAGCCACTTGGATGCTGTTTGCTCAAGGTCACGAGGTTAGGCAGGTGGGCACGGCTGCAGCTGGTGCCTACAGGGCCCCAAGGATTCTAATCAATTCTTACATTTCAGGGGAAAATGATGAGAAACCAGCCGCTCAAAGGAAGATAGATGAGAGAGAGTTGCAGTAAACACACAGATCAATAATATTCATAGCCTCAAGGAGAAAATACGTTAAGTAAAAGCTTTTTACTCAATGGATCTGAGCAGGGATGCTCAGAAAACCTTTATGCACCAGAGAGAGATCAAGAGCGAGAATAAGCTGGTATGAGCAAAAAAGCAAACAAAAAATAAATAAATAAGAAAATGTCCACATTCAAGGTTCTATGCGCTTTGGGGGGATGAGTAAAAAAAATGCTCGAAATATGCTTAGCAAATCAGTGCATTCATGTAATCAGCAAATGAACAGGTGGACTATATTTTGTAAAAGTGGTGCTTGAGCAGCCAAGGGGAATAAGTGCTGCCTCTGCTGCAGTACGACAAACAGGGATGGTGCAATGTTTTTAAAACAAAACGTTCACGTAATCGATGATTCTCAGTCGAGAGGGGTCAAGGGACACTTCTGGGGGTTTTTTTGTTTGTTTGTTTGCTTTCTCACAAATTTAAACAGCCCGGAAGATTCCTGATCTTTTAATTAAAAAATGAATTTAGAGACATGCATATACAACAGCTGTGACAGATTCCCGCTGCAGAGAGAAAACGCACAGCATGTGGCATTATAAAGTGATTTAGGCGCTTCAAAAGCCAAACACTACAAACTTTCCAGAGTTTACAAAAGCATCAAGGGTAATGAGATGAAAGAAGTGAGAGGTGAGACAGTGAAGGGGGGAGAGGAAGAGGGAGGTAAGGTGAGGTGAAGAAAATGTTTTTAAAAAAAAAGATGGAGATGGATAGCAGAAAAGGCTAATGAGAGACAGGCTGGGAGCATGTGATGGGCAAGGGTCGGGGGTGAGGGTTCGCCAGAGCTGAGGAGGTTTAGTTATGCGTGAGCCATATATACACAGGTCTTTACTCGATTCTTAAATCATCCAGCACGACAGAGACACAAAGGCTTGTCTTGACGCAGAGCTGCCAGTCGTCTTTTGAGCTCTTAATCACCTAGATCTGCTCCTCGCAGATCTCTTAACGTTAGAGGAGACGCCTGGCAGCAACGAATGAGCCCCACACTGCGACTCCCACGCAACTGCACACCTCTAAAGCCCTGCCAATGCCATGATCCACCTGCAATCACCCTGCAGCAAATACCAGGCGCTCCCCTGTGCAGGCAGCCACATCGTGTGTGTGTGTGTGAGGGAGAGAGAGAGGGGATGGTGGGATGAAGGAAGGGGTAAGAGTGTGTGTCTGCTATCTTTTTGTATGTGTGGGCACGTGCTTCGTGAACTCTGTCTGATACAGAGGTACTGATGGGAGAGGTGGAGTTGAAATATGACAGCTTTCACTTGCTGTGAAGCCTGCCCTCAGAGTAAGCCCTGCAAGAAAGAGAGATCACTCTCACTTTCTCTCAGTCCACACACACACATACACACACAGAGACACTCATACACAGGCTTAGATGGAACTTTGTTAAGATGTGATTAGACTGACTGTCAGTTGTGAGAGGTCCTATCAGGGTTCACTGCCTGCCAAGTGCACACAAACGACGGTCTTAGCCGGCCTGCCTGACACTTAGCTAGCGGAGAAATGTCTAAGCTGAAAATAACAGCCGACCCTGACTTACAACTGGACCGACAACAACTGGTGCTTTGCCAACTGGAAAACAGGAAACAGGAAAGAAATACCTGCATCACTCAGCCTGGCTAGCTCAAGTATTAAGAGAGACAGGCCTATTTTGGAGTTGACAGACCAAGGCAGGCATTTACTTTCGCGCGGTGTGCTCATTGTGCACCAGGTTCCAAAAAAGGTACACTTCTTTTTCTTTGGACAAGGTTTCTCATAGCGGCGGGTTGTTTCAGGAGACATGAAAACAGATGTGGTGAATTTTAAACAAGGCCACAGCCATGCTAGTGGCTCACTGAGGCTCTAGCAAGGCACAGATGTGCTCCCAAAATGCTAGCATCAGCATCCTTATGAGCATTAGGCAACAATACTAAAATGCTAAACGTTAAACTCAAAGTACAGCTTAATGTCAAAATCATGTGGTATTAAAATTTTTGCCTAATAATGGATTTTTAAGGTTTGTCTGTTTTCCCTTTAATGTCGTCTGTACATTAGTCTGTAGTTCTGTGTCCTGTGTACTCGCTGTTTGTATATGTGTCTTTTTGGCTGCTGTTACAACCAAATTTCCCCTTGTGGGACAATTAAAGGATTATTCTATTCTATTCTATTCTTCTAGTCATTCCGATGGCTGTAATAGATATCCCCATCAGGTTGGCTGTTGCCGTTTTGTGCTTCTTAACCCTGATAGACCTGGAGTATACAAAGTTGCCATGACCCTTAGGCTACGTTCACACTGCAGGTCTTAATGCTCAATTCCGCGCTCTGTTTAGACTCAGAGCAAACAATATTGTTTGACAGATGGCCGTTAATATAAAGACTTCGGACTTCACGTTTCCCAATTTTTACTTTAAGTTATTTTGGTATTTACATAATGTTGTAATCCTTATTGCTGTTTTAGAGGAGCGGTGCTTCAAAGGATAGTTGCAGATTTCTGTCAGAATCTGCAGATTATACAGTACAAATAAAATGCCACATTAATGGAAGCATATCAGGTTTAAGTTAACCAGATTTAATATTTCTGAGATCATTAAATTCATTAACAGATGTTACTGCTACTGCCAAATTTTCTGGCACTGACATGTTAGTCAATCTGTCATCAGAGTTTACTATAAATAAAAACTTATTTTTATGGTGTAAAATTTACACATTTGTCCTCCTTTGCTAAAATGCCAACATCTGGTTGCATTGCATTGATTGACAGGATGTAGCAGGTGAGCATTGTCAATAACCCCCTATAGGATGGAATTAATCAAACTTATTAATACTGAGTTCTGGTATCTGTAGATATTAGAACATTTTTAGGAATATTGTCATATAATTCTCTGCAAACACTTTTTATCCAGCATCCACTAAACTTGTTTAAGCTCTGAGTGCATCAGAAAAACTTGTCTGATTAAAGTGATGAATTATCTGTTTATATTTTGGGGAAGTTTTTAAGTTTTGATGTTGCAAGCACATTACCCAACACAAATCCAAATTCAAGTGAGGATGCCAAATAAAGAGCTACTCCTCCATTTCTGCATTTTTATTTGAGTCTCAATCTCTTTATTTCTCCACGGCAGTAATGCCAAGGGTTGATGTGGCTCCCCATGCTAAGATAATCAAAATATGTCATTATGAACCAATATGGGCAGAGGAAATTGAGTCCCATCTGGAACTGAAAGCAGGATGGAGATATAGAAATTCTCACATCAGCTCAGCGGTAAAATTGCTGCCCCACTGCGATGTAGACATCACAGGCTGGCTTGTAGGGACATACATATGTATTGTACAAACACTCACCCTTTAAGACACAGGCACACACTTGTAAATGCATGAATCCAAGCAGCAAATGCAGGCATGCAGCTGGGAAACCATGTAACAAGGGTATGCATGCCCAAATTCCAAAAGCATGCTCTCACCCACACACTTCACAGTCAGCCTGACGCTCAGTGAACAAGTTAAATTTGTGTATGTTAGCCATCATATTTGTGTGTATGTGCATGTGCCCCAGCTTGGGGTGTCTGGCTCACAGCATGCCAGTAAACAGCATGCAGCCAAGACGATGTGAGGACTCCAGGCTTCATGATTCATGCAGACGGTTTGATTAAAGAGCAATCGCAGACCCCGCAGAGCGAGAAAGGGTGGCATAATCACTGTAAGAAAAACATTGTTTAGTAGCATAAATCTCAGCATGCTTCTAGTTATGAAAGTTTTGAGAGGGGCAAAAAGTTATCAAATGTCTGAAGCTGCCAAGAGGCCAATAATAGTGAAAGCAGATTCCCACTGAGTGGCCAGACAAATAATGGGCATTAAGTGTCCAACTGGGCAATAATCACAGTGCTCATGGGATAGAATGCAAGACAACGCTAATGCCAAACGTTAAAGTTGCTTCGTCAATTTTCTCACAACTAAAAATGATTAAATTAGCATATTTAGTGTGGAAACAGTTTTATTTTGTGATGACATCAAAGGGTTGCTTTAATGTTTTTGTTCGCAGTCGTGGTTCTGATAAGCTGAACATGGCCTACTCTGTACTCTGACAGCCACCATTAGCAACTAGCTAATAGTCAGGCACTTTAAGAGCCTTTTTTTGCCAAAGGTAAAGACACATTGATTTACTTTCACTTTGCATGCATATTTGTTCCATTAACTTCAAGTTACCTAAATATAAATTAAGACAGGTTTTAAAATGACAATATTATACGCTGCTTTTTACTGCTCTACTGGTCTCCTGTGTTTACCAGTTAGTTGCTGACCTTGCTAATTCTTTTATGTGGTCTTATGCAAAGTGAGCATAACAGGGTTTTTTTTAACTGATCAGAGAAGAGAAAGTGAATTGTAAAGATGTGGGGGAAATATAAAAAAAAAACAAGGAGTTAAAATGCATCACATTTTTCATTGGTTTGTCACTACGGGCAACAGCTTTATGTACGAAGAAAATTTTAGCCAGACTACAATTTCGTTTTTATACTTTTATACTGTAAGTCTCAAATTATTAGTCGTTTTCCTAAGGGGGTAAATCAAATAGCATAATAGGTGAGTTTGTAGACTATTTATATATTGATCAATCATGTTTGTAGATTCTTTTAGTTGAAGAAACAGATATTGGTTTGTTTGCGCCTGATTTCATATTGGTTCAAGGGTGTTTTTGCTTTTCTTCCTTGATCTCTTTTAAAAAACTGTATTTATCTGTTGTTATAAATGTTGATACTGAGAGATCAGCCAATAGCTAATATTGGCTTGCCAATAAATCAGTCAGTCTATTTTACATTACTGTCTGCTTTTAGAATTTGAGCCATTAAAATTCCATGCATCCATTCGCTTCCGCTTATCCTTTTTCAGGGTCACGGGGGGCGCTGGAGCCTATCCCAGCTGTCATAGGGCGAGAGGTGGGGTACACCCTGGACAGGTCGCCAGTCTGTCGCAGGGCCAACACACAGGGACAGACAACCATTCGCACTCACATTCACTCGCACATTCACACCTAGTGACAATTTGGATTTTCCAATTAACCTATCCCCACAAGCTGCATGTTTTTGGACGGTGGGAGGAAGCCGGAGTACCCGGAGAGAACCCACGCAAACACGGGGAGAACATACAAACTCCACACAGAAAGACCCCGGCCTGATGGTGGAATTGAACTCAGGACCTTCTTGCTGTGCGGCAACAGTGCTAACCACCGTGCCACCGTGCTGCCATTAAAATTCCCTTCAACCAAACTACTGCATATATGTTGTTTTTATGTTGTTTTGTGCCCCAATCAAAACAGAAATGAACACGAGTGCATCATCTCTTATCTCAAGCTCAACCTGCCACATCTCTATATTTCGACCAGACTTCTGTGGAGAACACACCTACACTACTCTCTCTCAATAACCAAAACCCCTTGCTATCTAGACTGCACCCACGCTTACCGAGCAATCATCCTCTTCTCTCCCTCTTCACCCTCCTCTACTCTCCCCCAGGCTTGCAGACAGCCTTACTCATTATTCACCTCATTGTGGCTGTAATCGATAGAGAGAACGCAGTGAAGAAAAGAAAGACAGATAGATGGTGAAGTTATTTACCATAAAGATAAAGCAGAGATAAAAAAAAAAAAATACAACCACTTACAACGCAGTTGAATAACATGTTTTAGGTACACAGATACGGATGTTTAAATAGCACTGACAGGAATGTGACGTGGTGCGATTCACGAGTAGTAAACATGACAAGTGGACATCATGTGAAGGAGAAGTGCAGTTCACCTGATTACTAACACCCCATATAAAACTGAATCATGTGGATCCGAGGGTGACTGGCACAAAACACAAAAATAACATGTCCCAAATCCACTGTAAATCTCACAAAATGTAAAATCATATATTAGGACCCATAATAACTTAAACAAAGACATACGAAACCAGATGCCTTTAAATGCACAACATATAACTAATCACACTATCGTTCTTTCCTGTTGTCCTGATGGCTTTCTAGTTTCAGGGGTTTCAAGAGGAAAATACTCCACAAAAGATCAAGATACATATATTTTACAACAAGTCTTCAGTTTGGATTTCACTGTCTTTCCAGTTTCAACGTGAGCATTGACCCGATGACACCACTTTGGCAGAAGAGCATCAGCAGCCATGTTGCCTTCTTGAACAAAGTCTGTGTACGTACTCTTTCACTTCTATACAAAATGCATTAGTCAAGTACTCCAGGAAGAAAACACACATTGCTGTGCACAGTCCTGTGTGTAGTGAGTATTTGCCCCTGAATGGCCTCCGTAGCAGCACTTTTGTTCGAGGCTGGCCGTTGTGGACTCAGAGGTGTCAGAGCTCTATGGCTTCTTGCTGGAGCAGGACTTGCAGCACTGCTCTCCATAGAACTTGTGGTTACAGACGCCGTGCTGAGGGACCAAGTGGCACCAGCTGAAGTGATCCACACAGTGTTCTTCTGAAGAGAAAACAAAAAGAAGCAATGCTATTATACATATTATAAGTATAAACATTAACTTGAAGACATGAGAATAAACAAAGCAAAGAAAGTAGCAAACCAGAAAACATTTGACTAAATTATTGCTAAACTTTTTTGTTTTTCAGCTCATTCAGTGACTAATCACTTGAACACCAACACACACAGTGCTAATGTCAGCATGTTAATATGCTCCCAATGGCAATACTAACATGCTGGTTTTAAGCTGCGTATAGGCCAGTGTTTAATGACGTTAATAACTGTTACACACTTTAGTGTGATGGCCTGCTAATATAAATGGACTGATACTTATACAGCGTTTGTTATTGCAAGCCATTTACAAACACTCGTTCGTACGGCATTTAATTCTATGCCTTTAAGCACTTTTTAACTATCATGCACACAATCATACTCTGATGGATGCATTGGGGGCAATTTGGAGTTCACTATTTTGCTCAAAAGCGCCTATACTGGAGGAAATGAGGACTGCGCCACCAACCTTCCAATTATTAGCAGTGTTGCCAACTTAGCGACTTTGTCGCTATATTTAGCGAGTTTTCAGACCCCCTAGTGACTTTTTTTCTAAAAAAAAGTCGCTAAAGAAAGACGTGAAAGCGCATATCGCTTTTACTCTCAACAAGCAGCGGGTGCTGTAACGCAGTCAGTTCTTCTTTTACTCTTTTACTCTTATGCGGTTTAAAACTACTTATAAACACACACACACAAAGTAACTCCACCAGAGTGCCTATTTCGGGTCACTTTTGCCGGTCCAAGCCCGGGTAAAGGAGCAGGGTTGGAATTGTGACATTAAAAAAACAATAATTGCTAAAATAAATTTAATTTGTAGTTCTAAATAAATTCTAAATGCATTTAGGATGTTTTTTGCTCACTTTATGTCTCGTCCACGATGTTATTTCTCTCTCCAGCAGCGTAGGTTACAATTACATTAGCATGACCAATTATGCAAATTAGGTGATGACACCATTTAGCGACTTCTAGCGACTTTTAGGACAACCAATAGCGATTTTCCTTACCGAGGAGTTGGCAACACTGTGTCTGAGTCATCGCCACCCAAACGGTGAGAAATGGTTCAGCTCCTTAACATGCAAAATACTAACAAACTGAAGTGTGCTACAAACCAGTCTGTTGGCATGCTAACTAGGGCTGCCACGATTAGTCGACTAGTCACGATTACGTCGACTATTAAAATCGTCGACAACTAATTTAATAGTCGACGCTTCGTTTGACGCTTTGTAAGATCCCAAAAGACGCAGGAATAAGTAGTAGGATTTAAGAGTGTAATAACGGACTGAAACAGAAGATGGCAGCACTGCATGTACAAGGATGCCAGCTGCCGTTAAACCCCAAAGAAGAAGAAGCTGTGTCCCAGAATTCATAGCGCGGCCCAGCTCTGTTGTCAACAATGGCGGCAGCTAGTTAGTTTTAATATTACTCTTATTATTCTTTCTGGGTCACAAAATAAACGATTAACATATTTTCAGGTGAGAATGTAGCTGTGTAAACCTCAAATATCTGCTCAGTTTATCAAGACACCACATATTTTCAAAAGCGCTCCGACGTTTTTCGGAGACGTCTGTTACCCACTAGCTCGATAGCTAGCTGGGGGCTAGGCTAACTAGAGCCGGTGAGAACACCGGACTCCCGGCAAATCGTTTTCAAACCCACCGCTGTCTTTCGCTACTCAGGTTAAACATGATATATAAGTCACTTAGATAACTTAAAAATGTTATTGTTTGCCTTTTTTATTTAGTATTTTATTGGTTCCTGATTAAATCGGTTTGGCTCAGATTAAAGTTAGTTTTTACACAGCTGAATAAACGTCAAGCAGATTAAACTCCATTGAAACAATCTGCAAATGTCATTAAAATTTAATAAACTATCATCTTGTCTTTATTTTTAGTTAGCACATACCTTAAACGCTTAAAGCTGTAAGCTAATGATAGTTATATAAGAGCAGATGCTGCTGGTGCAATAAGCTGTACGTTTTATGTCCAATGGATGATGATCTGATTAGTCGACTAATCGCAAAAATAATCGGTGACTAGTCGACTATCAAAATAACCGTTTGTGGCAGCCCTAATGCTAACTAATTGGTTTGCCATATTACGTTGATACAGTATGACGCTAACTCTTGCAAACTCTTGGGCTGCTAGTCTTTGAATGAAATCTCAATAGTAAATCTCCATGTCTGTAATTATATGGTCATCATTTAATGATGCTGAATAAATTTGTTCTTTGCTCCCTCGGAGAAATATACCTTTCAGTGCTGGTCCAGCAGCTGTGACCCGGCTGCTAGAGCGATGTGCGGGAGCCAGGGGAGCAGCCGGGCAGAACTGTGTGTTGCATGCCCTAGAAGTGACAGGCCTCTGGTGTGGCAGGCAGCCAGCTGCGGGGCGACCTTGTCGAAGACATTGGATGGATCGAGTCTGGACTCCTCCGCCACAGGACACAGAGCACTGAGACAAAGGCAGGAGAGAAGAGGCAGTGAGCCAAAAAAGAAAAGAAACAAATGAGAAGAAGAGACACAAGAGGAAGCACAGTCATACAAATAAGAGGGGGAAAAGTTTGAGACAGGAAAAGCAGCTGTAATAAAGGGATAAGGGGAGGGAGGGGAAAGAATGGAGGAAAACTCTACGCAGAGACAAAGAACAGATGAAGAAAACAAACAACCCTAACACCGTGTACCTGCCCTGCAGCAGGTGTCAAGAGATATCTTCTCTGGTGGAATCATACAAGGATCACAAGCTTGAGATCAAGCAGAATAAGACCTGCACTATAAGAGGTTGCCCTTAAGACGTTTTGCATAATAGATGATGTAACACATAGTCGACACAACCGTACCCCAAAAAAGACTCTACATCTTTTGGCCTATCCCACATATCCACAGTTCCACTTCAAACCTCTGTTACATCTGTAAACTTACATCACCTACACTGCATAGTCTGCCACTTAGGTTTCTGGTAGGGGGGGGGGGACTTTTGAATGGGGTATTATGACAATTAGTAACAATTAATGATTTATGCAAAAGACTCAGACTGAAGAGAGTCTCTTAAACAAAAGCAAAAAGATGTCAATTCAGAGACAGTGAGCTGGTGTACACATCACCCGAGTCTAGAGTGGTGTGTCCAACCCATTCATATTAGAGTGGACACAAGTTCAATCTGAAGCCCACTAAGCCATTTCAGTATACCTACTGCCAAGGCAGCCTTCCATTTGATATCAGTGTGAGTGTACACGCTGGGTACTGTTAACAATGAAAGGCTGCTCTAGTCAATCATCTGTCACTTACAATGTGTGCAACTTATAAATCTTTACTGTGACAAGTACTGTGACAGAATAGTTCAAAAAGAACTAAACCAGGTATTGAGCAGTTCTTATAGTTTTTACATCAGTATCACATGCCTCGTGACATAACCAATCAGAGTCCTACAATGGCAGTCCTGTCATGGTCCGTGGTCCTGTGTGTGGAATGTGTGATGCGCGGGTAGCCACACCCCCAGGCTGGGCCATCACCGGCACACCTGCTCTCCATCGGGGTGATTACCTGAAGAGCTACTTAACCTGGCGCTGACGGATGCTCCACGCCAGTCCGTTAATCATCTCTCTGTGGTAACTAGACTCCCGCAAAAGCGTTGCATTCATATCTTTTTGGAGCTGCGTTAAATCTGCCTACTTGTGTCTAGGTTTCGATCCGGCGTTCAGCGTCTGCCACCTGCCTGTCCTCCTGCTCAATTGGATCACCCGGTACATCATCTGGCCCATCCACTACCTCCACGGATTTCCCTCCCGAGCTCCCACGGTCCCGCTAATCGTAAGCCAACTGGTCTAACTCAGTTTTGATGTGTTTCCTCCGCTTCCCGGCTCCCTAGTAATCTTCTCCCCTTTCTGTTGCAGCCTCCCACGGCCCCGGTTCCGGCTTCCTCGCGTCATTGTGTCCCTGGGTTTTTTAGTTCCTCGTTTTGCTCCTTTGGTTTTCCCGGGTCGCCTTTTGTTGTTATGATAAAGTGTCATTTTCTGCTAGCGCTTGAGTCTGCGTTTGGATCCTTTTGTGCACGCGCGCCGCGGTGCATGACAAGTCCGTGTTTAGTCCAATTTAAGCGAAAACTGACCTAAGACCAACTCTGCGTGACAGTTGAGGGCTCAGGACGTGTTGCTGATGTGAGCTGACCCGTAGAGGCAGTAGTGCAACATGGGTCATTCTGAATAAACTTTAACAGTAGATAAAATAACATTTCCTGACACGAAGTTTAAAAAATGGATATGAAGTGTCCCTTTTTATCTTTTTAGCAGTGTAACTTTAACACATCAAAGCTGTAATCATACTGTGTCAAGGTAGAGAATCTTCAAACTGTGAGCTTTTCAGCTTGAACACACATGTATCCTTAAAAATCTTTTGATGTAGATAGCATTTAAGAAAATCTACCTGCTGCCAGGGAGAGGCGTACCAGCCTAAGACCACTACGCTTGAGGTCGTTCTTCCAGGGACCACCCGAGGGAGCTCTGGGCATGGACCTCGGTTGCATCCTTGCTGAAGATC
Source organism: Neolamprologus multifasciatus (assembly GCF_963576455.1). Classification (NCBI taxonomy): domain Eukaryota; kingdom Metazoa; phylum Chordata; class Actinopteri; order Cichliformes; family Cichlidae; genus Neolamprologus; species Neolamprologus multifasciatus. The sequence goes on along the minus strand of NC_140439.1, from coordinate 34,702,295 downwards.
CACCAAAGGCTTGGCTATATTCCTGCACCTCCGTATAGTAAACGCCACATACCTGTGCAACGAGAGGACAGGCTATCTGCTCAAAATGACTCTTCCTACAGAGCTTCTCATTTGAAAAACATTGAAATTCTGACTCAGATGATAGTAAACAGATGGCACAGTGGGGTCTCAAGTATCTGTGCAGATCTATTAAAGTATGAGGGATGTCTTAGTGTGTAGTTGAAGGCACATACCCTCCCTGTGAGTCTCTCTCCCCACAGTGAAGCTCTCGTTTCTGGATGCCTGAGCCACAAGACCTGGAGCACTGAAACAGAGTGCAAGCAGGAGGGACAGCTTTAGAAAATGAACTCTGTGAGTGGTTGTAAGTGATGGGATGGTTCCTGTAGTTACAGACACCGCGAGCTCATTTACTGTTGTAGTTAAGGAGCAAAAAAAAAAAAAAAAAGAAAACCCTGATGTGCTTTACTGTGTATTTTTCAGTCATTATATATGATGAGCAGACAGTTTGTGTCACCTGTGTGTTTTATCAGCCCGGCTTTCTGCTACAACAGGTAAAAATATGACCATCTTTGACACAAATGCAGAAAAAACATCCTTTCTGAACTGACTTCCACAGATTCAGCTGGGTGAAATTTCTCAGTATCAGTATCGAGTGAGCCAACACATTTGATCTGTCACAAAGTAGCAACCGCTGCTAATCATTATCCATTTCAGAAGCATGGGACCCCATTAACCACCTATCATTCACACTCACGGCTCCAAGTGTATAGCAAAACAAATATTTACTAACAACTAAGTACTTTCAATGGGGCAAATAAAAGTCACGGCACACAAAGTTTAGTCAAACACAAACAATCTATAACATTTCTGACTATACGTGTTATACATTTCCAAAAACTGCACTACCTAAGGCTACGGTGGGCAATTTGAACATGCCAGGCAGACGTCCTGTTAATGGCTAGAAAAGGTTCAGGGCCTACAAGGTTCAGTACACTGAAGGCTTGAAGAGCGACAGGGAGGATGAAAAAGAGGTTGGAGATAGATGAGAAGAATATGTGCACAAAAGAGGAGCTTGAAGTTTTTTGGTTTTGAAAAATGAGACTCGTTTTGCTGTCATTTGTGGTCACACTGCTTCTGTCCTTTTGCGCTCACTCACTTTCTCTCTCTTTCACTCTCAGCTTATTTGGCTGTGAGCGGGACCCAAGCAGCTCCCTCACACAGCTACAGAGAAGCAGAGTGAAGCGCAAGAGGCTCGAGTATCTCACGAACACAGCCAAGATTTTTCACAGATGTTTTTTGGGGTTTTTTTTCACTGCAATTCCAATCCAATCTTATTTATAAAGCACTTTAAAATACCCAGCACAGGAACAAAGTGCTGTACAGAAAATAAGTTAAAACAATAGAATAACAGAAAACAGCAAAATAAAGAAATAAAACACATAAAACATCAAATTAAAACAGCCCTATATTAAAACAAAAACAAGATAAAACAGCATCGAATCACCTAAAAACAACTAAAATAAAAATAAAAACCAACATCTCACATGGTGTCAAAGGTCAGGGTAAAGAGGTGGGTTTTCAAGAGTGACTTAAAAACAGATAAAGAACTGGCCTGTCTGATCTCTAAAAGAAGCTCATTCCACAGTTTTGGAGCTGCTACAGCAAAAGCACGATCTCCTATAAGTTCACGCCCAGTCCTGGGTATCTTCAGGAGCAGCTGATCAGCTGACCTGAGAGAGCAGGTGGGTGTATAAGGCTGTAGCAGCTCAGAGAGATAAGATGGGGCGAGGCCATGGAGAGCTTTAAAAGCAAATAAAAGAATTTTAAAATGAATCCTAAAAGAAATGGGCAGCCGGTGAAGTGAAGCTAAAACAGGGGAAATGTGCTCAAACTTTCGAGTGCCAGTTAAAAGACGAGCTGCGGCATTTTGCACCCTCTGTAGATGACTAATATATGACGCGCTGACCCCAATATAAAGTGCATTACAGTAATCCAGCCGAGTGCTAACAAAGGTGCTAACAATTATTAAGTTAACATTGCTATTTGTAAAAAGAATGCAAAAAAGGGCTTCAGGTGTAGATAATTATTGTATTGTTTTCTTCATCTCTCAATATTCAAACATCTTCCTTTAGCTGCGCTCACCACAGCAGGTCGTAAAATATTAATTAGGTCACCTACTGTAATTTGCGCACTGGTAGTATGTATTGATAATGTGTGAAATGAAATGAATTATAAACACTACGGTTAGTTTAAATTCCCTGATTTTGGTTGTTGATAGTTTCTTTGCACAAATGCATCTTCCACAGGTCACAAAAAGTTAGATGTTCAGTTTTGTAAAATATATAGAGTTACTTATTGTCCCCAACCTGCCTCCTCTACTCCCAGTTCAATTTGTTTGTGCCAGTATTATTTTCAACAAGCGCAGTGCGGGGAAATGTAGCAGAGGAGTAATGATAGTTCCAGATGAAACATGTTGCATTTCATTCTGGTCTATTGAGGCTGCTGGCTGTGAAACTGCTTTCTCTGTTCTATGATAGATTTCTCCCTGTATGATTGTTAAGTGTTTTTGAAAAATGGGCAAGCTAGAAAGAGGGCTTTGTATTCTTTATACTGAGGGTCCAACATCAAAAAAAGAATATTTATTCCTGATGTTTTATATAGTTTCGGGACACTACTTTTTCATCTGTCGCACTGTACTGAGACAGACACACCAATAAGCAACAAACTGACCCACAAATAGAAATGCCTCATTGCGGATCTGAACTCAAAATTCAGTTCACTTCCATTTTTCTCGAGTTTCATAAGTCCTTTTTTCTTACCTCTCCCCAAGGAGTGGGGATCCACTGAAGCCTCTCGTTCTTAGGGCAACGCCGCAGGACGCAGGTCTCTTGGGCTTTGGGTCTGTGGTGCTGTCTGCACATGCTGTCGGGCACCACCACAGCTTTGGCCCCTGGATCGGTGCTGCGGCAAAACACGGTCCGCTTCCTCAGGCCACGGCCGCAGGTCTTGGAGCACTGAACACGTAGGAAGTAAAAGTCATTGTGGAGCAAAAGTCGAAACTACAGATGATCCTTGGGATATTAATGAGTCACTAAGCAACGGTTTAATGGCCATACACAGATTACTTGCACGCACATACGCTGTAACTTCTAGTCTTATGATTGGTTTAACCTTCAGCTTCCATCACATTTAAACATTAGGCCCTATTAACAGCAGTTAAATCCTTGGCACGGACACCGTTAATGCATTCCTAATTCACCACATGGTGGATAAGCAAACAGAAGGTCACTGGTTTGATGGCAGCACATTATGGCCTGTCATTAAACACAATAAACCAATAACTCTGGGATGAATGTGACCCCGACTCATCAAAGTCCTCACTAACAGCAGACACTGGTTCTGTAAACTCCGCGTGAACTGCAGAGAGATGGACAGCAGAGTCGAACTGCCCCACCGGGACTGAGGAGCACAGCCATCAGGGCAGTTTATCTGAACACACCGCATTAATTTATTAGAGAACGGACACACACATCTGAGCATCTACGCTCACGACTACACACATCCCAGTTGTCCTCTTGTCACTAAAAGCTCCGATTGATCTTTTCAGGGACGCTGGCCTCGTCTCTGCCTGACCGCAAACTGAACTCAGGCTGCTGTTACAAAATAGTGCAAACACACAATTTGAGTGTCCCGAAGAATGATGGCTGAATGGCGGCTGAATGTCCGGACTGCGTAGGTCACATCAGCTAAACAACCTGGAACAGTTTACAAAGTATCAGATGCGCTGCCAGGCTATTAATATTGTATACAGGGATGTGAGCACTGAAAGGCTCAGTCTATTACGTGATGCACTGTAGATAAAGAGGAACCAGACAAATCCATCAACTAGCCAGATCATTAAACAATGTAATCAAGAACATGCTTTGCAAAGAAACAAAACACAGCTCTGTGCAGCAAATAACTACTTATTGCTTATAAAAGAGTTCAACGGTTATTTGACTCCACCTTATTAATTTTATTTTATTTATTTAGGACAGTGCATGTTAATGAACATAAATGTAAAAAAAAAAATTACATGAATGTAATCATGCCAGATTATAGCCAAGGGCTAATTTCCAGCTGTTGTCCTTAAACATAAAAAAATAGACAATAATTTATAAAAAAATCATCATTCATTCATAATAAAAACTCCATCACCAAACTTACACATACACACCATTCTGTTCCCAAATAAAACATTAAAACTATACAACTCATACATGATCACACACTTGATTTGTCCATAACCAGTTTTTAACCTTTGCTTTAAACAAATTGAATGTCGAGCATTCTCTAATGGGTTGAGGAAGACTGTTCCACAGATGACCACCCTTAACAGAGAGGACGTTCTGCCCAAATGCCGTCCGTCTGTGGGGTATAAACAAGTCTCCTCGGGTTGTAGCTCAAGTGGTCCTGTCTGAGCTTTCTTTATGCCCAATGAACTGCTTTAGTGGTGGTGGAGCAAGGGAGTGTAAGACTTTATATATTAAACACACTCTTTTAAGTTTCACTAAGTTATTGAAGTTCAGTAATTTATGTTTTTTTAACACGTGACAGTGGTGGTGGGAAGTCGGTTTTTTGTCAAGTAGTTTTAAACTTCTTTTATAAATGTTTTCAATAGTTTTAAGTGTTGTTGGACAAGCAAGTGACCAGGACGTCAAACAATAGTCCATATGAGAGATGATCATTGAGTAAAAATAAGTTTTTGCAACATTCATATTTAAATTATTACGTATATGATTAAAATTTCGATTATTAAATTTAAGTACCTGGGACACTTTATTTATGTGACTCTTGAAGGATAATGTTGGGTCTAGAATGACCCCAAGATATTTAAATTCTGGAGCTAATTCAAGCTCTACTCCATCCAGGAATATGTTTGACTGCTTCAAGTTTAAGGGGCGTTTTGAAAAATACATACAGACAGTTTTTGAGGTGTTCAACATTAGGCATGAGTCCTCCAGCCAGCTATGCATTATGTAGCTGTGTCGTTACTTAAGGATGTGCTATGTTACTACATGGATACAGTTAGTTCTTAAATAGATATCTCAAACAACACAAAGGATTTAATTTTGACAGGAGGTGAAATATAGAAAAGGGTAAGAATTTGTTTTAATCTGAATTTTTTAAAACTTTAATATTCCCGACAAGTGATCTTTCTTTACTAGTAAAGACTATTACATTGTGTAATTTATCTCGTGCTGTGTTCCACAAATCCAGAACTTCCAATAAATAAGAAAATAATCTTAATGGGACCCACCGATCTAAATAAAGGCAAAAAAATCCAACAGAGGGCAGCAGAGCATTTGTTTGAGCTTGAGTGAAACAACTGACAGCTTGAAAAGGAAACTCAGTGTATGAGTGAATATGTACCTTCCTAGACACAGACACGGTTCTGTCATGCAGAGACACACCAGTGTGCATTGACCACACACTGGTGACGCTTTACTTGCACTTAAGGAAAATAAATTAGCTATGACAGATATCCCTCATAACCTCTAACCCTGGTAGTAAAAAATAATGAGTTAACAATAGAGTAGGCAGAGACTGGGTATTGACACCTATGAGTGAAATAAACTCATTTTTTTTCAGCCAAAATGTAAAAAACAATACCTAAAGCCTTTTCATGGTGGGAAATGCACAGGAGTAAATCATAAATCAGATTGTCTTGGTATAATTCCCTGAAAATGTGAATGTGAAGAAAAAGTGTTCAATATTCTGCTAAGAGCTTTCTGAAGCTGTGCAGTGCTACTGTGTTCTAAATGTGATCCGTGTAATGCCAGTTTAATTCTTGAAGTGCTAAGTGCTAACATTGACTTTGTTAATGGCACTAGATTGACTGTTAGGTGAAGGGTCAGCAGAGTTATTGCAGACTACCCTATGGGGAACATAAATAACGGTAACTAGTGTCACAGAAATCTATTTAGTAGTTGCCAAAATATTTTCCTTAAACCATGAATATAAACCTCATGTGGTAATAAAGGAAAAGGCAGAGGGCCCCCAAAGTCATTAGGATTTGACTTGCAGGGATCGTAAATGTCAGCGCAAAACTTCACAGCGATTCATCCTAGGTCAACGTGGACTGACTTGTTATGTCAAAATTAAAAAGCTACGCTGCTCTTGTGGTTTTGGAAATGTTGCTACAAACCCACCTGTGACCAAGATCCGCTGCTCCATTCTGGCGGGCAGGACTGGGTGTGGCAGGGCTGGACTTGGGCCGGAGAGATTACAGGGCAGAAGGAGTGCGCCACCACCTCCTCCCGTTGGTAGGTTACCTTCCTCATGCAGCGCAGCGTCCTGGTTTGTTGACCGCCACCACATGACCGACTGCAAGCACCCCAGTCTCCTGGTGTCCAACTGTGCCAAGAGAGCAGAGGAGATTTAAGAAAACATGGAAGGTTTGCCTCAGTCACTGCTCAAATACAGAAATTGAGTTTTATTTAATTGTATCTTACTTTAGTGCCATTCAGCACAGTTGTCTCACAGAGGTGTATATTCCAAGTTTAAGACCTTACAACATCATAGAAACTGACAATCCCACTCTGTACTTTTCCCAAGTGCATGAGTGGGAAAGAAAAACTTCCTTTTAGCAGGAAGAGGCCTCCAGCAGAACCAGGCTTGCAAAGACTAAAGTGCTTTAATACAATTGTAAATTATACATCAAGCCAAACTCAAAACAACCATAAGACTGAGCTACTAATCAGGACATTCTGATTTGTTGTGTTTATTTTAGGACCAATAAACCTCAATTACACACTGAAATAAAAGCTGTCATCACACCAAACACCTCTGAAAAGTTCTTATTGTTGCGCTTCGTAAAACAGCCCTTTCTACCCTGGTTAAATTAAAAAATGAATTCCTTAAGTTAGATTCTTGGCTCAAAGCTGGTTATCAGTAATAAAAGGAAAGACAGAATATACAGAATATATCTTCATGTCTCTGCAGTTCGATCAATCTCCATATTTATCATTGTATATGAAGCTAAACATGAAAACCATTTCTATAGCTGACTCTTCATGACAGCTTTTTCAAGTTCCTCAACATGCAACACTTTTTCTTCCCCTTTGGTTTGTTCGGCTCATTTATTTCTCTTTCACCTGTTCACTCTGCCCTCATCTTCTTACTTCTAATCTCTTCGCTCTTTGTCCTTTTGAAATCCTGCTTCGCCACTGATGAAAAGCCTCCTGTTATGTCTAAAATAGTTTCTGTCTTGGCATCAGGGCTGCAGGGGGAGATTTCACCAAATGAGTGGTCTGACAACCACAGGCTTAGAAGAGGGAGATGGAGGGATGGGCAGATGGCGCTGTCCAGTTCTGAGAGAACACGCTACCACAGAGACCATTCCTCCATACCACCGACCTGCTTCAGGGGAAGAAAAATGCTTTCATTTTTGTTCAAATGCCACAGGCAAATGAAGCTGCGGGACTAAACTACAATTTGGAAATGGGATAGATGTCAACCAGTGGGACCCAAAAGGAATGGTTTGGGATTCTTTGGCTTGTGGACTGTTTTGCTTTTTCCCCTGCTGTTTTTCCTGGCTTATAAATAACAATATATCATTGGGGGGAAAGTGGCTGAAGAGCCACTCCGCTTCACTGCAAACCACCACTGACCTAGCTGTAATTTGTATCTCTAAAATGTTTCATTACCTGAGGTAGGAACAGCACATTGCTGCAAAGGAGGTTCTGAAAAGCTCGACTGTATATTTTCTGCTACTTGCATGGCTGCAGACCAGGTACCACCAGTGAATGGAACTATTCTAATATTGGAGGCGTGTGGTTTTCTTAAGATCCTACGCATAATTATATACCACAATCCAACCTTCTTTAACAAGCTGCTTGTCTGGTTTGGATTTCCCACACATGTCCAGTCCTTTAGCAAATGCATTTACTGTGTCCTTTGTCTCTTCACAAACATCCAGTGAGCTCTAGAAGCTGTTGCAAGTTGAAAAGAGCAATAAGATAAAGGTGCTCTTTTCATGATGAAGTTATTTTACTCTTAACTTTGCAGTATAGATCCTAAAAAAGTGGTAAATATGCCTGGTACATAGATCGTTTGATCTGATTTGTTGGCACTTACAAAACTGATGTTCATGCTGAGTTAAATATCTTTAAAGGAGGATTCTCTTCCTAACTTTGAGCTAGCCCAAATGTTTGAACTGACTTATTAAAATTCTCCGTCCGTCCCCGTGTTATGGGAACCTGCTGCAACATCACAGTCCAGCATCCCCGCAAAGTGGAGAGAGAACAGGTCTAAAGCAAAAGAAAGGGAGAAGATAAGAGCGAACGGGTGAGGCTGTGTGTGTATTTTATGTGAGGCTGTGAGCGTTGGGCTTGGGGTGGGGGTTGACTGGCTCTGCATGGCTAGACTGGCCTGGCCCCATGGGAATCCTTCCATCTCTGCACAATAAAACATGGATAGGCCTGTCAGCGCCCGAGATACATGTCACAGAGATAAACAGGCACTTTCACATTACCCCTCCTTCCAGACACACACACACACACACACACTGATGTTCACTCACATAGTACACATGCATCCACTTCATTGTCAATTTTTCTTTTCTCTGCTGGGCTCTTGAATGCGTGCCCATACATCCTGGAGGTCTTAATGCAGTCATTAAAGCTTTCATGCTGCTCACTCAACTCAACTTGCTTCCTGTGTAGCATCCATAAATTGGCCCGTACTCACAACCATCTGAGGAAAACTGTCAGCTACTGTAGAGAATAGAATCCATGGGTGTCAAGCTTATTTATTTCCCTGCATGGACGGTAATTATTTATACCGTTTTCTGCGCTAAGCAAAAAGAGGCGGATGGGACACGCAACGAGGCTGTTTAATAGCTTTCACCGAGATAGCAGAAATGCCCAAGATTAGGAGCAGGAAATGTCCTCTCGGGTGGTGGGAAACTTAGTGAGAAACAGAGGCTGTATGCTGGAGGTGTAACTGATAGCTGTCTGGCTTATTCAACTCCTGACACAGGAGAAAGTTCAGTCTGGACTTGTTGTAGCATGGCTAATAGTGAACAAAATAACAACATCGTTAAGATCAGAGAAGCAGCTTATATTTCTACTTTTAAAGCACGGTTTGGACCAGAAATACATGATTCCAGCATTATGCATTTGGAAAAGGAGCTATAAGAATGCATGCTGCCTTTCTATGTTGGCATGTTGCTTTTCTCTGTGTGTGTGTTTGCATGTGCATGAGTGAGTACTCTCTCTGAACCCAAGACACAGTTCCTTGCCTGTTCTTTGGAGCAATGCTGTAAATCAAGCTAGCTCCATTTCCCCGAGCCAAAGCCCTACATACTGTAGAAGAGGGGCCATTTATTCAGCGCTGTTTCAACTTGTTACTCCACTGAACTATCTCCTGTTTTCCTCCTTTGCTTGCTGCATTGGTCCCAAAATGCACTGTCTCCTTTAAAAATGCATGCCATTAGGCTCAGTGTCTAGACCAAGGAGATAAAACACAGTCAAGATTTTGCTACTGAGAAATGCAGGAAGCTTTGGGCTGAGTATATATGAGAGGGTATGCACAGAAATCAGCAATCGTTCAGAGCCAGCTTTGATGTCTTCTTCCTGCTCTTTAGCCTTGCTTTTCTTTATTTTTTCATCTCAACCCCAATGTTTCCTTTTTAGTTAAATCGTTGCGTTAAATTTGTTTCTTTTTTTTTTTTGCATTTGCATAATTTGATATTTAGCCTAAAATGTCACAATCCATATTAAAAATCGAAAGAGTTTGCATTCTAAGATATTGGTTGTTTTTAAACTACATTTCCACAATGAAGCCCTCTCTTTTTGTCATTTCACTACAAACACTGACAGAAATATGGACATGACCTCTGTGACTTCAGCGGTAGACAGTGTTGGGGAGTAACGGAATACATGTACCGCCGTTATGTATTTAAAATACAAAATATGAGTAACTGTATTCCATTACAGTTACTGTTTAAAAAGGTGGTATTTAGAATACAGTTACTTTGTTGAAATAAATGGATTACACGGCGGTACTTCCTTGTTTCATATTGTGGCGGGTCAGGACTGTTTGGGTTTTGTTTGACAGCTACGTTCTGTTGTTCCAGGCGGCAGCGTTACGGTTGCCATGGTTACAGGGGGACGCTCTCTCTCTGCGTGTTTCCTGGGTGAGAGAGGCCTTTTTGTTGTTGTTGTGCTAAGCTAATAGGGAGAATGCTACAGGTATAGCTCTAAAGAATGTAGCATCATAGGCAGTGTAGTCCGTGCTGCAGGGAGAATGGACTGCCATACACGTTATGTGTCTGTGAGCGAGGGAGGGAGAAAAAGGAAAAGTACGAGCTGTCATCGAGCAAAAACGGGAGCTGGAAGCATGTAAATATAATAATAACCACTGCAGCCAAGAAGAGAGCCTGACGAGCCCAGTTGTAAGTAAGCTATTAAGACTCGACTGTACACCGTGTTCGTGTTTTCCTCCAAAACAATAAGTTCCGTTTCAACTCCTCGCTCTGTCTCTCGCTAGCAAACTTGACCCAGACAACAAAGTAAAGCTAGTTTTCGGCTACGAGCCCGACACAGAACCCACCATATTAGCCAGAGGTCCCTTTACTACGGTTCGGAGCCGCGGACCTTCAGTAACAGTAATAAATCACAGCAATAGTACATTCATGTAGTTGTAAACAGCATGATAATATATTAAGTAATCCAAAGTATTCAGAATACGTTACTCTCATTGAGTAACGTAACGGAATACGTTACAGAATACATTTTGGGGCATGTATTCTGTATTCTGTAATGGAATACATTTTAAAAGTAACCTTCCCAACACTGGCGGTAGATTCAGCTCAGATGAAGCATGAGCTCGGAAAGTTTCTTTCTAGTGATCAAAACAATGTAGCATTTTTTTCTCATATTCTGCATTTTTAGGTCTCAGGATCATTAACAGGTTAAAAGTGTTCAAACTAAATGGTCTAAATGAAAGAATGAAAATCATCAGGGCATACGTGTAGACAAGAGATCAGTTACCAACACTTGACACTCACATGGAGACACAGCTGGAGAAAACACTTCAAGGCAACAAAGACTTATCCAAAAGAGCACAAGATGCAGTGGGCTTTCATGTGTTTTCTCAAAAAAAAAAAGAAGTGGCCCGAGAAAAGACGAGGATAGAGTGACAAGAAGAACACAGGCTGAGCGGAGTGCTGGCTAGCCACAGCAAATAGACCACAGGCAACCTCTAGACAGCTCAACCACAGTATTTGTGTGTGTGTGTGTGCGCACACACCTATAAAAAAAAAAAACAGCGCCCTAGGTTCCTGAAAATTTGGCAGCATAAAGACACATGCCACATATCCCACAGCCAACTGTACACATAGAAATTCTTTGACCCACACACACAGCAGTGCTTACTATGCAGGGCAAGGCTGTGTATTGCAGAGATGGGAGCCCAGTGCAGGCCTGGTGTGGGGATTACACATGCTGGAGTTGACCTGAGCCTTCTGGTCCTGCAAACAGATAGCCTTGGTTGAGATACGACCTGATGGAGAGACAGGGAGAGAGAAGCAGAGAAATTGTAATGTGTTTCTTTCAGGTAATTAAGGATCTTTATTTTTCATTCCTGCAACGTGGATGCATTTAAAGTCAAATTTGAATTTTCTAACTGTCATGAATCAACACAAAGAATATGTCTATGGGTCTGCCAGCTGTCGCAGCACCTAGAGGCATGGCAAATGAAACTTCATGTACCGTAAACACAACAGCTATTCACTAACAAGTAAGCTGGATAGTAGCTGTGAGTCTTTCTCTGTGAGGAGAAAGTCTGACAAAGGTGCTTTTCATTAACCTTAGCACATTTCCTGGAACACTGTTCATCAGGGTATTATACACAACATAAAAACACAGACACACACAGAAAAATCAGACCTATAAACACACACACAACTTTTCCTCATCACTTTTAGTACATCTGCACATATTTCTGCCTGTAAGCGACTTAGATTCTGTTGCTATGCCGTTCAGGCTTTTCATCAGGGGCTGATTTGATGCTTTCCAAATCCTGAGCAGATTTTAAAACGCTGGGGATTTTGATTCAAATTGAGATGTTAAAAGAAGTCTTCTTAGTTTATTTGCTTTTTAATTGACGATCAATTCCATCAATTCCAAGTTTGACGTCTTTGCTGCTACATTGTCAATTAAAGTAACGTTAGCTTGATTTGACTGTTGCAGTTCAGTGGTGGGTTTTGGCAAATGTTAATTTAATTTACTTATCCTGTGTACAGAACTCTTCTAGTTTTATCCAGGCATCAACAGATGGACACACAAATAAAAACCGCCTCACCTCCGGCACAGGGAGCAGAGCAATCCGAGCGCACCACACCCCAGCTGTAATCAGGCTTCCTCTCAGTGCGAGGCAAAGTGTACTCCCACACCACACCCGGGTTCTTTCCCTGCAGAAGGATCTATCAGACAAGAAAACAATCAGTCAAAAAAGGTGACAGCTATGTAGAGAAAGTTTATATTTGAACCTTTATTTATCAAACTGTAAGTCATCCACCAGGCTACAGCTGAGTTTTCCCAGCTGCTCAAGGGAGTGACACTAGCAACCTTTAGATCCTTCCTCAAAGCTCTAAGCTGCCCTTTGTAGCTTAATGTAGAGAATATAGCATTACTGCATACTAAACAGAAAGGAACACTAAATATTTAAGAAGCTAAATAAGGCAAATATTTAGCACTGGTTCATCTACATGTCTTTTCAGCACCAAACCCACGTATTCCCGCAAATGTCGACTGATTATTAGACCTCCAGTAATCCATGTATTATGTCTTGTGCATTCTAAACCAAAGCAAATTTCACCCATTTGACAGACTACCTACTAATGAGAAGATTCTAGAAACCCTACAAAATGCTTTATTCCATTTCTACTCTGAACTGAATGAGCACACTTTTATTTGGATCATATAATGCTCATGCAAAGGGACAATTTCCATTTTCTTTTGTGATGCGTCTCTTTTTATAACCACATCCTTTACACAGCCCAGTGATTCTGAGGTACCTTTTCTGCACAAGAGATTTATTTGAACATTCAAGTCAGGCAGAGACTAATGGATGAATGAATGCAGACATGCCCATTACAGGAGAAGCATCGGGCTATCATTAAAACAACCCCATGAGAATTCCCTGCTGTGGTGAAAAGTTTTGCTTGACATGCATTTACATAGTCAGCTCCTAGTGTGTTATTTTAAACCATTTCAAAACACTGCACTGGATTGTATTCAGCATAGCTTTGTCTCTTTTGCATCCAACTACGGTTTAATCCAGGTTGGGTAACTATTACTCCTCAGCCCATTTGGCGAAATGTATTAAGTCCACCTGTGATTCTTGAGAAACAGAGTCTATCAGCATCTGTGATAATGGATTTTGACAGGTGTATTTTCTTTGGGGTATTTCCTAAAGGAATCAACCATCAACGCCAAGCACCTCCTGGGTTCAATCCACATTAAACAGTTCTGGGACGCTTCCACTAACTTTAAAAATAACCTTTTGATTGTTAACTGTCCAATGCATAAAGTCAGCTATTGCAAGATGGGGGACAAAACGAGGGATGTAAATCTATGAGCAAGCAGCTACCCAATGTCAGAAAAATGTATCCGTAAGTCACTGTTTTAAAATCAATACTTCAATTTAATTTTAGTTGGGGCAAAAGTGGTTCTGATGTCACATTTTCTACTTAAGATCTTTCTCAACATCTATACGGTTTAAGTGTCTTTAGGCTGCATTTTTGCCATCAAGTAACCTTAATTACTACCTACGAGTCAAATCACACTTTGTCACGGTCAGCAGTGGCAGACCGTGTGGAGAGTGTGTGGAGGACCCAGGTGCGGACACAGGCGAGGAGACAGAACTAACTTTAACAAAAGGCGAGCCTTTATTATGGCTGGTATAGGGGCAACATAAAGCAGCAAGGACAGAGGCAAAACTAAACTAGAACCTACACTGGGAAAACTTAAAAACTAAGAAAACTTTGACTTAACTATGACAAACTAGGAAGACTGGCAATGACTATGAACAGGACCTTGTGCAGAGTGCATGACGAAACAATGAAATACATGAATCACTAACAGAAACATGAACTGCACAAGAATCCTGAAACTACTTAACCTGACACGACATGAGGGATGTAACACAGATGACGCGGCGACGAACACAGGAAGACTGTGGACTTAAATACACACATGAAGTGATCAGGGGAAGTGGAGACATATGAGGACACAGCTGACTAGAATGAAACATAGGTCGTGTCCAAATTCATGGGCTGCTTCCTCCTGAGGCCGCATTTGTAGACCGATTACGTCACAGCGACGCGCCGAAGGCTGTCCAAATTCGTAGACTCTTCCGAATGCAGCCGACAAATGCGTCCTCCTTTTCCCCGAATTTGAAGGATGGGTCGGGTGTGTCCTTCTTGGCCCACCATATCCCAGAATTCATAGCGCGGCCCAGCCAAGCTCCAGTTTCTGGCAATGGCGGCCGCTACTTAGTTTTAAAATTACTCTTATTAATCTTTCTGGGCCACAAAATAAACTTTAAACATATTTTCAGGCGAGAATGTGGGTTAGCTCGTTGATAATTAAAAATGAACACAAAAAACGGAGAAAGATTTCGGGTCCATTTTCGTGCCGTGGCGCTGACAACCGGAAATACTCTGAATTAAGGGCGGGAGTAGATCAAGAAGGCTAGACCGTCCAATTCCATAGCCGTTTACTTCCGGCCTACCCGACCTCTTGAGGACCCGGCCTTCGCGGTCTACGTGGGCCGGGTCCTCAGGAGGATGCAGCCCATGAATTTGGACACGACCACTATGACAACACAGGGGAGAGTAACACTAATTACAATGAACAAAGCACACCAGACTCTTCCAAAATAAAACAGGAAACACCGAGACATAGACGTGACACAAACCTGACAACATGAGCCACACAGACATGAAACATGACAGGTAGACGCATGGACCAGCGAGAGATGACAAAAGGGACTAAACTGCAACCTAGAAATCAACTCGATGAGTTAAACTATAACACAAATGAATACAAAAGATACATAAAAATTCAAACACTGGGTCACATGACCCAGCACCGTGACACATTCCTAATTGTTTGAGATACTAAACTTTAGTATCTTGCTAAAGTGATAAAAGCTGCAGACTCAACAAAACCACATAAGGGTTGGCCACAGTTTAACACCCACAGTTTCTTTGTCCATGCTACCAACACCAACCAAACCCAATGCCATTGAAAAACTGCCACCACTAACCACACAGGGACATTGTGCTTATCCAAGCAAACCAACCTTCTGCTCTTTCACCAAACAACCACCAGTGATGTGAAACAGCAGCTACAAAAACAACTCTGGTCAGAGTTTTTATAGTCACTTTAGTAGAGGACTTAGATGTCCTTGAATTGTTCAAGCTTTCCAAATCACTAATCTTTCTTTCCTAAGAAATGTACAATGTTTAAAACACCCAACCAACCACAGTGTTCGCATTTGTCTGCCAGGAGACAATAGAAACAATAGTTTCAGACAAACCTACCCACCACTGCTTTAGTTTTTGATCATTTAAACCCAAAGCTCAACCTTTCAGCAACAACTAAACCAATACGAACAAAAAACGATCACCTACCTACCACTATTCAAGCCAAAATCAACAACTTTCTGCAATCAGTAACAATACCAGCGATAATTTCAATGACTTGCATAGACAGAACACACGCTGGCCTTGTGAACTCCTTTGTAGTCAAAGCAAACGTACAGCAGCAGCAAAATATTGCCTCAATTTAGTCACAAGACATGAAAACTGACCCAAACTCTACATGAGCCTTATCTGCACTGACACACTAACAGCACAACGCAGAGGGTTTACTCAGGGGGTCTCCTACAGACGTGTTAGTGAGTGCATGTAACATGTCCAAACTGTTCAGACGCACTGGTGATGATACCAGCGGGGCTTGTGACTGTGCTAGCAAATACAACAGATGAGAAGCTTTTTGCAGACGGAGGACATTTTCCTTCTACCGTCACATCTTTAACCACCAAATGCAGTTTAGCATCCATTACCATCCATACTACGTTTAGTCTTGTTACTAGTGTCGTTAGCATTGCAAATGTGGAAACATTCATGAGGGTTTTGGGTCTTACTGGCAATATAGCTGCTTTGTCGTTTACGCATGAGGATGTATTGTAAGTTTCAACTAACATAAAGTCCCTAATTCTTTTTTCCACATAACTTCTGAGAAATCATTGCTCATTAAAATATAGTTTACATGTTGGGAACCTCTAAACACCAAACTGCCAACAAGCCGTGAGTGAATCTGCTATGGCGAAGCAGCTCAAAGAATATGTCTTTTTTGGCAAACATAACAGTAAAGTTTTGAGTGTTTCACTTGCTAAATGTTCACATTATTATTGTTGTGTAACTTGAAATCTTTTAACTAGTATATTTCCTAATGATATTGTTTATATTTTGCACCGATAACTAGGGATGGGTACCGGTATCCGGTGCCATTATGGCACCGGTTCTGTCATAAACGGTAGTAACCAGACCGAAAAGCAGCGCACATTTCGGTGCTTTTTTTTGTTTGTTTTTTTGGGGTTTTTTTTTTTCCTGAGCTGTGATACACTTTAGATTCTAGCCAATCATTTTACTATCCGAGGATAGTAGGCAGGTCCAGGTACGTACGTTCTTTTAGAGCAGAGCTACAGGTTTAAAATGCCCAAGGCGAAGCGGTCAAAGTCTGGCTGTACTTCACAGCAAAAGATGCAAACTCAGCAGCTGCAACAAGTGCTTTAAGCTGATACTGTGATACTGTCAAAGAAGGTAACACCTCAAATCCGATGAAACACCTGGCGACGCATAGCGTTTTTTTTTAAAAGCTGAGAAATGCGCCGTATTTGATAGCTTGCTGCGAGACCTCACACCGAGCACATCTACTGCGGGTGTGGTGCCTGTTATTGGACCCGGAGTTTGCAACATCCCCCAAAAACCCGAAGAGGAGAGTCCTGGCCCCTAGCCCTGCCAGTGTAGCAGAAATGATGACGGATGATGATGGCAGCAGCAGCTGTTCTTCTCTGCGTGAGTAGCTTAATGTTGTTCATGTGTAATTTACGTTGAGTAGGCTAACCACGTTATTACATTAATGCATGTAAGGTGAACTAGCAAACATCATCATAGCTACATGTGGCTGTCTTCTTGTTTGATGGCAGATACTCCCTTCACCCTGGCCAAAAAGGCTAAAATGACCAAAGAAAAAGTGGAAAACAGTTAAACATGAGAGGCTTTTGGACAAAGTTTGTGTTTTTTCCATTGTTAAAGCACTGCTTCCAGCCAAGAGTGATACCATATATGCCCCATAGCTGCAGAAAAGGCTAACACTGTTATCTTTTTACAAAAAAACAGCTGAACATGAGAGGTTTTTGGACAAAGTTTGTGTTCTCCATTCTTTAAGCACCGGTTTGAGCACCGTTTAAGCACCGGCACCGTTTCAAAAGTACTGGTTTGGCACCGGTATCGGATAAAACCTAAACGATACCCATCCCTACCAATAACTCACCTGGGAAAGTTTTGTTTCTATTTGTTTCAGTGATCAGATTATTAGACATAAGTTTGGGAACCAGGGACACAAAGAAATTCTTTGTATTTCCTGGTGCTAATAAACATACATCAGACAAGGACGTGTTACTGTGGCAGACGGTTAGCAGAATTAAGGGTTTCATTTTCAAAAATGCTTTAAAATGAAAAGGAAAAACAGCGAAAAAAATATGGAATTTAATTATTAAGTAATAAAAATCATAGCTCAAGATGGCCTTTATTGACTTGAGTTATCCTCTTTTTTTGGCTTTAGGAAAGGAAAATGTTTATCATCGTCTTTGAATGACTTTCAGTGGCTACAAACATATTTAAGTTGTGAAACGAATGTGTGTCTAGCTTCCTAGAGTGCAACAGCAGACCACAGAGTGTATTGGTTTCACAACCCAACAATCACAGCACTCGTCAAGTCAGCTGGGATGATGATGAATTGCAATGTGGTGGACTCAGATATCAATCTCACAGCGTTTTGTGTTGGACTGGCATGACCCTGCTTCCCATACCACAAGAATGCCAATTCCAGGGGGAATAATCCTACTTGGTATTCACTTAGAGCTCTGGAAGCAGCCGTATGTTGTGTCTGTTCCTTCTACCACCTCCTGTGAGCTATTTCTATGCCCCCTTCCCTCATCCTTCCTACCAGCTAAGCAGCTGTGCAGATGTGGACACCTTGTCACAGTTTACTTCACACTCCTTACCATTTGTTTTTCTTTGAGCGCTTCAAGCTGAGTGAGAGTCTGCAAGTGATCCGTGTGTATATCCTCCCCCATGTGCTCTCTCAGATTTTATGTGACAGCACCAGTTAAGTAGAATGTGTGAAACAGATGAAGAGATCTGCGCTCTCCTACCATCATTTGGCTCTTTTCATTTGCACTTAAAGTCCTCGTGCCCTGACCTTAACTTCTCACATCCAGAGTTCAATTGCACTTCAATCTTAATCTTTTAATCTCACTCTGCATCCTCTCTCTTTCTATCCTTCTCCCTCTATCAACCTCTTTCTCCTTTTTGTAATTACAGAACATACTTATAGAGATTATGGTCATGTCATCTGCAGATCAGCTGCAAGCCATCGCCGAGTCCACTGCTGGACAGATGTATGATCGGAACACACAGACACGTAAGAGGAGTACCATCAGCCTAAAAAAAAGGAACTTTCTTTAAATTATCATTTTTTCAAGATATGGCACATTTGTGTGGTTATTGTTATTATTTCTTTTGGTTACTATGACACTATATTGAGCCAAAAACAACTGTTTAGACGTAACATTTTATTAAATCTCTTGATCCGCATGCAAAACTTAAAATTACCGTTTCCAAAACATCTGTAACGATCCTTCGCTGCATTAGAAAACTTTGTACATATTGCTATAGACAGGAATCAGTATGTAAAGTGTGATGGATATGATATGTGACAGATTAATTTTATTGTTTTTGCTGCGCTCACAATTCAAAGCAATTAACCTGCCAATAGCAATGTCATCATAGTCAAAAAACTATGGCTCACATTCCAGCCCACTCAGACCAGCGTGTACATTCATCATTCAGTTATTCTTACTGACATTGTGTGTTTTTATAGCTTACTGGGTATGTTTGCAGCTAGTTTTGTATGCTTATCTAATCTCACGCTCTCATAAAACCACTTTTTTGTTGATTTTGTCAGAAAATCTGTTCGGGTCTCTGTGATCAGTAGCTCCTGTGCTTATATTGTCAAATGGTACCATGGATTTTTCAAGAGTTTGCAGTGGTCAGTATTTTAACCCTTTAAGACGTAGCATAAAACCAAGTCCGCCAGAGCTTATATTATATTTTTACATGCTGTAGTGTCATTTTTGGGAGCATTTCAAGTTGATATACATCAATACAACCATTATAGGCCAAATTTTAATAATATGTATGCATTAAGTGCAAAGTAATTACATAACTTGGAAAAAAGTGCAATAAACTACAAAAAAATTGAAAATCGTTTTTGTATTTTTAACATATATTTCTAGTTAGAGAAATTTAAGAGGCTTATCCCTCAAAACTGTAAATATAAAAAAGTTGCACAAAATAGTTTCCCACCACAGGAAATTTATTTTTAGTGTCTTCATAGTTTTATTTTTGGAATACACCAATTTTTATATACTGCAGGAAAAACGACATTATAATAAATAAGTATTATAATGCAAATTTGCAAAAAAAACCAGCATGTGCATCAACATAAACTATTTCCAGCAGTGCAATATGAGTCCTAAGCATCCAAGAAATGACACAGAAAGTCATAAAGTCAAACATAACTTTTAAAAACACCAGTATAGGCTCATAAGGCCTTGATGGTAAAAAAAAAAAAAAAAAACTACATTTCCGCAAAATGACGTCACTTCCGGATTCGGCAGGTCATGGTGGACATGCCATAATTCGCACTGATGGACTAGGAAGTGTTATGAACAGCTGATCGGATCAGCAAAGCGTGTTTCTGGAATATTATGTTTTTGTTGCTGCAAGTGCTTTTTATGCAATTTTTGCAAAGCTATATGTGGACCTAGGACAAGCTGATGGCATAAGATGTAAGTACTCCTCCGGTTTCATATGCAAAAAAATTATTGCGCTAGCTTACGTGGTTGCAGTGCTACCGGGATTTAAAAATAGTTACGCAAAACAGAGTGTGCCCGCTCCCACCAGCTTTAAAGGGTTAAACATTTATCTATCAGCCACTCAGGTCATGGAAAAACACCTCCCCAGCACACAAACCTAAAATGTTTTCCATTCTCTGGCATCACTCAGGGGATGCTCTAAACATAAAGTGGAGCTGAGGTGGGGGTTTTCTCCTATTTTTCTACTTAGACTTGGTCAAGTCTAAGTACTTGGAACCACAAATGTTTGTACAAAATTATTTGCTTATCTATTTAGAAAATGGTGAGTAATTTATATGAAAATATTGTTATCCTGTTGATTAAAAAAAAAAGAATAGGGAATTGATTTAAGGTTTGTGGAATGTATTTTCTGAGCTTTATCTGTACCAAGTTTGATGACAAACCTTCCAACAGCCGCTGAAATGTTTCTCCCTTACACAAAGTGACGATCAGTCAAATAATCCAGCGCTGCTATTCTTTAAGCTATGTCGCCGACCACGACTGAAACTAAGATGCACGTTATGTGTTCATGTCTCTGCACTTCTGCAAGGGTTCATCTTGCAAAAGGACAACAATGTGCTTTTCAAATGCCAACTCCAACACAGACTCCACTAAACTGCCCACAGACCAAAGCCTCTTTCTAAAAACGCTATGTAAACACGGATGTTTCCTGACGGCCAAACAAGTAACCATCCAGTCCAAGTACTTTGAAAATATCACACTGGTATTCCTGTTGGATTTACAGCCCAATCATTCCTGTTTTAACCACAGTATTGCAGTAGCCCAGGGCATTGAGGGGGGGAGAAACTAGATTTTACATGAATATCACCCCCACCCCCCATGGCAAAAAAAAAAAACTGTCTGGCTTTCACCTGGTTTTCACTTCTGTTTTCACGGCTGGAGTTCGAAGGTCAAAAGAAAATAAATGCTTTTGCTGACAAAGTTATGTGAGAAAACATCCTACACCTCCCACCAGCATTCACTTAAAACCTCAGAACGACTTGGCCGCGTGTTGAATATTCGTTTTGCTTTCAGGAGGATACCTCTGTCCAGCATCACATTTTGCTACTTTAGGACAGGTAAAGACTCGTACTCCCCTCGAAGCTCTGGTTTCTAACACACCACTGAACACAAACATGAAGCAGAAATATGGACCACCAGATAATAAATCTTCTGCTTTACTGTGCAGAATATCTCACTCCAAGTAACCATCTGATTTTATGCTTTTCTTTCTACCCACTAAAGGGCCGTTCATGTTGGGATTTTACTTGCTCAATTTGACTCAAATTGCAACGCTACAACAAAGCACAGGGTCTGCATGAACAGCTGTGAATATATGTCAATAGATATGAACATGTGGCTTTGCTTGGACTGGAGTTTGGCAATAGGGTGCCCTGTCAGAATTCTTGTGTATGACACAAGTGGATTACAGAGATCAGTTAGTACTAATATAGTCCCTGTAGGCTGCTAGCGAGCACGGTAGATGTGTTCAATGTGTGCCCTTTAATCGTTTTCACTGTGACTTAGATAAAAATGTGTCCATTCTTTACAAAACACCCACCCATTTCTGGCATAATCAGACACCCAAAACAATTAATTATTCACAGAAGATTTGCAGGAAGCTTCAACCAGTCTTTTTCTCCATAGCACCAAACTTCTTTCATCTAACCCTCATCACGTCCAAGCATTAAAAAGGAGGTGCAGCAGATCCGCCAAAGACCCCTGTCACTGTCAATTGCCATAGACGGATGTCACCCAGCAGCAGCGGCTTACTTCAAACACCAGCGTCTCATTAGTCGGTCCAGCAGCATACAGGCTCTCCGGCTTGTTGAAAGAGCGCTGGTAGTCGAATACGGTTCCACCAAAGTGGAACTTCCCTGGCCAGTCCACAGTCCACTCCCCAGTCAAGTAGTACTTCTTTTTCAGGGAGCGGACAGCCAGGTAGCTAGTGGAGACTTCCATTTCCTGAATGTGAATACTTCTAGCCCCAGCTGGAACTGTCACCATGGAGTAGTACTCTGGTTTCAAAAAGAGAAGGAACAACAGCCGACACTAAATCATTATTAGCTATTATTGCTGTTCTATAATTCTGTCATGTTTCATCCTGCTAACATCATCCAGATTTTACCGTGGCTTAACCTCTTCTGAGGTGAGTCAGTCCATTATCCAGTGGAATTATGTGCATGTGTCTGTCTGTGGATTTAATTTTTATCCTTGTTTCTTTGGTTAAGTCTTCTTTTGTATTGTAAAAATACTCAGTGTGCGCCACCTAACATGTTCAGACACGCTATTAACAAGGACAAACACAATCTTACCGTTAGCTCGGTGTTGCAGAGTGTACTGGCCCTTGAAGAACTTGCAAGTGGAGTTGTCTCCCTTACAAACTCCACAGGCATCCAGAGAGGCCTTGGAGCTAAGAACTTGGTCACAACCGACAGCCTAAACACACACACAAAGGCACGTTTGCCATCAGTGTGAATGGAGCAAAATGAGCATGATAAGCTTGTTTCTTGAGGTGCATGTGTCAATAAAATAAACTCTCCAACTATCAACAAATCTATGCCTCAAAAGGTGATAACTCGAGAAGAAAGACTACAAGATGAATATCACCTTGATTAGAGAAGCAGCGTTACTCTGAGGTGACAACAATTTTAAAACCCTTTCATAAAGAGCTCATAAATAAAGGAAAACAGAGAATAGTGCAAAAAAATGGTGCAAGAGTGTCTTCCCAGTGCTAAGTAAGCCAAAGAAATGACTCCAAAAGATCTCATATATATATATATATATATATATATATATATATACATATATATATATACACATATATATATATTCATATATATATATATATATATTCATATATATATTCATATATATATATATATATATATATATATATATATATATATATATATTCATATATATATATATATATATATATATATATATATATATATATTCATATATATATATATATATATATATATATATATATATATATATATATATATATATATATTCATATATATATATATATATATATATATTTTTTTTTTTTTTTTTTTTTTTTTACCCTTTTTCATTTACTGTTATACTGCATTTGATGCAACTGCACATACTGATTATCTACAGACAACTGCACTGTCTTTTGATTCTGGCACTAACTGTGCCTCTCATACAACCACTAGACAACAGAAAACATTCACTTTTGGAGTACAGTGAATCCACAGAGCTGATATACCTCACACACTCCATCAATGCAGACATCTTCTTTGTGGTCAGAGCAGGAAGTGCCATCTTTAACTTTGCTGGACATAGCAAAGAAGAAGTCATAGTCTTCTGCAATGCAGTACAGCTTGCAGATGTCTTCATCTGCACGGAGAAGAGGAAGAGAGGTATCATTAAGAATGATGGCATCACCTGTAAAATGCGCAAACTGTTCTTCAAGTTTTATTGTCCGGTCAGTTCAGACAGCTGCAGAGGCTACTGACTCTGCAGGTATGCACTAAGACTGAAACGCAAAAGACAGCAACTACGAATGCACCCAGGGGTATTCACATGGGGCTACAGGTTTATTTTGTAGTTCAGATCAGTTCAGTTATCACAGACAAGTCTCTACAGCCGTCTTTGATTAAAATAAATGACGATGAAGGTGACTTGGCCCAAGGTCCCAGAAGGCAGTTCAGAATCTGTTCCTCTCTAGATCACCCCCCATTCATCTCCAGCTTAAACAGGCCTGGGACGACAGCCAAACACACGGCTCTCCTTCACTGCACTCTCTTTCCCTTGCTCTGTGTAACAAAGCTGGCCCGCAGGCTTCCTTTTTAAATCTATTCTCGGTGTGTCAGAGGGTGCAGGTGGCTACATGTCTTCCATGCACATTACACACAATGATAGTTTCCTTCAGCTTATTGGCCCTAATCATTGCAGCAGTAAATAGAAGTTGGCATTACAGAAACTCTTTTTAAAAGAGTTTTGGGGAAGCGGAGCGATTGCAGAATATAAAAGATCTGGAGAATTAAGACAAGCAAACCTGCCTTGAAAAATCTGCAATTCTCTGTATATTTAAAAGCTCTGTGGCCTTTAGCCAATGAATATAATGTGCCAAGAATACAGTAAATCACTGTATTTACTCATAATCCACAAGATCTACTGTGTATTTTGTATTTTGCGTCATTTACTTGCGGGAATTGTAAGTAACTGACCACCTACCATCCACTTTGGTGTAGGGCTTCCACTTATAATACCAGCCCCTGAAGGGCTTGCTGTTGTACTCAGCGCACTGTTGGGCACGGAAATCCACAGCATTGGGAGGGCATGGACGAATATTACACAGCTGGTTGAGACGGCTGGGGCCTGAGCAAAACTTCCCATTGTTCTGTGGCCTGGGTAGAACAAGATAAGACAGAGAAAAGGGAGAGGAATTACAGGGAAGGTGGATTTGTTTTACTGCTACAGGACCTTTGGCAATATATCAACCGCACTAATGTGCCAGAGCAGTTCACGGGAGAGACAGCTGGTCAGTGGAAAAGATCCACCCAAATTTTTTCTTTTCAACACTTCTAGTTCTCGTTCTATTCGTATAACGTTTTCAATGAAATCCCTGTACACCTGTGAGAAAGCTGTAAAAGCCATCTTGCAGAAGCAATAATGATTAACATGCAAAGAGAGTACATATAAAAGTCTGTACATTTAAAAGTAAAAGACTATACAATAAATGAATGGTCATTTCTTGTAGTCGAGGAGTTGGATGGGAGATAATTGGTCAGGTGTAAAGACCTTAGCTACTTTGACATAGGCCAAATTCTTATCGTCAGATGTCCATCAGAATATACTTGGCACAAACCATGGACCAGGGAAAGGGTGTTGCCCTGGAACAGGTCTGGTACATTGTGACTTCGACTTGCAACTGATAGTATTTCAAGGATCTCTTATTAATGTCTTATAAGGGTCTAGCTGAATAATTTAGGGTGCCTTACATGGTATACTGGTGTAATAGATATGTTGTCAGCCCTATGTGGTTTTAAATTGGCCGTAGGTGTGAATAGTTGCCTGTCTCTCTGATTTAGCCCTGGAATAGACCAGTGGGTTTCTCACAGTGAAACCTGCCTCTCATCCACTGTCAGCTGCAATAAGCTCAAGTCCCCGTGACCATGGGTGGGAAAGTAGTTAATAAAATAGTTGGCTGAATGGACCTTCGGAAATCCTGCAGAGTCCTCGACTCAAATGTATCCAAGCTGTTTGGCAGGACGTGAAGGACCAGCAGCACATTAGGCAAATGTCACGTTTTTGTTGCTCAGCATATACCTCAACATATATCACACAATACACATATCTGTCTATTTTAATGTGTGTATTTAAAACATTTTAAAAAGTGTAACATTTATTTATTTGGTAAAGGGTCTGTATAGCGCTTTACTTGGTCCTAAGGACCCCAAAGTGCTTTACACTATACACAATCATCCACCCATTCACACACTGGTGATGGCAAGCTACATTGTAGCCACAGCCGCCCTGGGGCGCACTGACAGAGGCGAGGCTGCCGGACACTGGCGCCACCGGGCCCTCTGACCACCACCAGTAGGCAACGGGTGAAGTGTCTTGCCCAAGGACAAGACGACCGAGACTGTCCGAGCCGGGGCTCGAACCGGCAACCTTCCGATTACAAGGCGAACTCCCAACTCTTGAGCCACGATCGCCCTTTTATCTTTGAAAAACATCAAGCTAGATATTTACCCATTCTAAATGGTAAATATCACCAACTGGCTGCTGCCTGCAGCTTCAAGTTTATATCATCAAAAACATGCAGATTTTGTCAGTGATCTCTCTCAGCAAACGGTCAAAAATTCATACTAGCCCATAAAACTCATCCTTTAAGCTTTGGAAGTTAAGTTGGAAGTAGTACTGAATCATTTAACTGAATTAAGTGGGATTTTTAACGCTACTTCATCACATCATAAGTCACATGCTTACAAGCTATGCTGAATCAACAATTTATATGAGTAAAATGAACAGCTGATAAAAAGGAAGTGGCGTTTTAATGTGTCACCAAAATGACAAAACCAGTCAGCACTTATTAGAAAACACAACCAGAGTCTTGACATTAAGTGAACATCAAGATGCCATGTCAGACTTCCCAGGCTCTCTAAACCCACGCCAGGCATTCCAACACAACCACCAACAGAGAAAATTGAGTTTAGCTGTTTACAGAAGTGCACACGCAGACGCACACATACACACAGAGACTGGAGAACCATGCTGATCAAACACGTCTAATAAAAACAGTTCACTAAGTGTGACAATATAATGAAACACTTTGGCGATGGAAGGCAAACAGTGCCTAATAGAAACGGTAAACACCACAAGAAAAACTAGATGTATATTTCTTTCGAGTTTTCTGCAGCGAATGAAAATGTCTGTGTATAATGAATGTCAGCAAACAAGACAAGCAGATATCTGCTCTGCCCTGGACTCAATCACAGAATGACTTAGCTGCCAAGATTGATGAAACTCCATGCAAGGTGTGCCTGTGTATATGTGTGAATTTGCTGTGTGCCAAGCATGCATCCCTTGGTGAGAGGGGGATTTGGCACAAGTTTTGCACTCCTGATCTTATTAAGACTTAGCAGCAGACAAATGCAGCCCATATGGTAATGTGCTTACGGCAGGCCAGCGGGGGTTTACAGTGTATACTCCATCAGTCAAGGTCTCATGATCTGAGAATCACATAAGATGGGCCGTTTACTCGAGAGGGGAGTTGAATGCACTTCATAGACTTTGTACAAGTGGCCCCTGAGCTTCACAGCACTCTTTGTCTCTCTTCCTTTTCTCTTTATCATTCTTTCCTCTCCTATCTGGATGATCCAGTATCATTGCAACTGTAAATTTACTTCTAACAACAAGACAGAAAGCAGATACAACAAACCCCTATGCAGGGTCCTTATGACCCTGAAGGGTGTTTAAATGCCCCAGTAGCCTACTAAATCTGCCCAAAGACAGAAGCCGAAACCCCTGTAGTTCAGAGGTCACGATGTCTAGTCTTGTCATCTTTCTGAGT
This sequence comes from Neolamprologus multifasciatus, assembly GCF_963576455.1. Lineage (NCBI taxonomy): Eukaryota > Metazoa > Chordata > Actinopteri > Cichliformes > Cichlidae > Neolamprologus > Neolamprologus multifasciatus. The sequence goes on along the minus strand of NC_140439.1, from coordinate 34,674,979 downwards.
CAACTGCTCCCTCCCTGTCCCTCACAGGACTTCCCTTTCTGCAGTTCACATAAAAAAATAGATCCACATTCTGCTGCTGTGACCCCTTTACAAGTCCACTGGGAGATTCCAACCAAACAATGGTCTAAGTACCATCATTCCCTAATCGTGTACCGTGTTGAAATGGGGTGTGCCAAAAAAAATGCTCCTTATAAAACCAGGTCAAGATCATGAACCTAATCTCCCAGGCTTTTTGCTAAGGATTAGGATCTTTGATCTGGCAGGTGGTCTACAGGGAATGAAAGAGCAAGGACAGCGATGGAGTGAGGAAAAGAGGGAGGCAAGGGGAGAAGATTCATTTTCCATTTTGGAGCTACTCCTAGAAGGGAAGGCTTTAATCGGCTGATCGGAAGCCTTGTACAAGCCTGAGCAAAACATACGTGCTTACCTTATAAAACGAATGAGTTTGTGCAGAATCAAATTATTTTAGGATCTGTTGCTGCTGACTGAAGATTATGTAGCAAGGCAAAGGTTACAAGTGTCAGGGATATTTTCACAAGTTTTTAGTAGCACACCCCAGACTATCCAGACGGTTCAGTTTAGGGGTAAAGATGATAACAGACATGGGCAGTCCAATTCAGGCTAATCCTTCTCGTTCTGCCCAGATTAAGAGCAGAGGGGCCAAAATAATCACAGAGATTACTGGGGACAAACACACTCTGAATATCATGAGTCATGGAGTAAAATGTGACTCAGGGGTACACACCGCTGTCGGGATCAGGCTTGGGTTTGTCTGAATGGCTGAATTCTTTCAGCTGAGGATGGCGATGCATGTGAAACTGTGCTTTATATAGACATACCACAGCCTATTTACGTTTAAGGAGTTCTGACAACTAATTGTGTTTATTCTGATAATGATATCATTACATTTCATTAATGGATTTAATGTTTAGCCTTCAACATCTTTCCATCCCCTCTCTGTTTGTCTGACCCCCATAACTCAACGGTTGGTAGCATCAATCCATTATTTTCAGCAGCTTCTCCTACAATGCTTTGCTTAGTTCTACAAGAATGATAAATGAACTTGGCAGATAACCTGACCCTTTTCGGTCTGCCAGTCATGGTGTATAATGTGTATCATATGAGAAGCAGCCTGTCTCTTTGATCCCTCGCAGGGATTAGGAGACGAGTCGGCTGTGATGGACAGAACAGACACATTGGTGACTGCCTGCTGTTAAGTAAGCAGTGATGTAGCCAGATGAGTAAATAAGACACTGTGTAACTCTGTGAATATCTTAATGGACTCCATAATAGAGTTGATATAATGAAATGGGTCAATGGTAAAAATAAATAAATACATTTTTAAGGAGTCATTTGAACACTCGGCTTAAAATTTGTGACATTTAAAATAAAAGGCAAAAAAAATGTAGTCAGATCGTTTTGATAGAACTGCAAAAATCAAAAATGCAACTTAAACTAGAAACTGATTGTGACAATGTAGTGGAAATCACTGAAAAATGACAAAATCTCTGAGCTGGACCACAATAGGGGGTTTACTCTGGAGATCATACTGCACAATGAGACATGCAGCACCGTACTTAAAGTTCAGTCCATTTCATTGATTCTTATTTATTATACATCAGCATCACAATACCAAAACAGGTACCATTTCTCCTTGCAGACAACTAGAAAAGTCTAATTGCATATTATTTCTATTTCCAAGTTGGACTTGAAACATGATAACTTAATGCTGTTTAATGTGTACAGAGAAAAAGAATGAGACAATGCAATGCATTTATCTGGCTTTGTGTGATTTCGGACACCAAACCACCTATTTCAAATGTTATCAGCTTATTAAATCACAATTGTTAACTGTAATCAGTTCTATAAATTTGAATTGTAAGTGCCTCTTTCTACTCACTAGGACTGCACAAGGTGCATATTACCTTACCCTGATTATAGAGGCCTCTTCTACCTTATCACACTGGTAACATTAAGCTTTGTAATGTAAGTAAAGGGTTGAAAGGTTGTATTTTAACATTAAATATGAGTTCTTCCATACCCTAAACAAGTACTTTTGTTGCTGCTGTAAGTCAAATTAACTCCTATTACAGGTTCACATGCTACAGTGATATTAACTTGGTTTGTTTTTGTTTTTTCAAGTGAAATAGAAGTTGAAGTTGTGTGAATCCTAATACACAAGGGTAATAGCACTGGGTAGAGGGTGAAAATGTGTAACTTGAAAGGGTTTTATATTGCAGCGGAAGGGCAGTTAGTTAAAGTGTAAGAAATACTTAGACTTATGGTAAGAAATACAAGTAGTGATACTGTGTGTGGCATAGTCCGAGTCTTATACAGGGGTGCACATAAGTGGTCCGCAGGTGCGTCCAGAAAATCTTATGAACGCAAACGCGTACATAAGATTTTCTGGAGGAGGACAGACATTTGTTTAGAACTCTTAAAGATGTCGAAGAAGCAAGCTCCTTTAAGCAAGTATTTTGGTGTTCCTCCACCTCCAAAGAAATGTCAGAAGGAGTCCAGATTCTCATAAATATTAAATATGATATTCTCATATCATACCGTATTCTCGGAAAAGTGGTTGCAGGAGGTGAGCTGGCTTCAAACAAATGATGAACGCACAGAGAGGTGGTGCAGAATATGCAGTGAAAATCCCACTCTGGCAGACAAAAACAGTGCCTGTTGTATGAATGCGAATATGTGTGTGTATGTATATATATATATATATATATATATATATATATACTACACGCCTTTGGAGCAGAGGATCGCAAGTTCGATTCCCGCCTGGGGCGTCTGTATCCAGTAAGGGTCCTAAGGCTAGACGAGTGTCTCTCAAGGCGAGTGTCTCCAGCAGATCCCGGGAACAACATCGGAGATCTTTGTCCAGAAGAGTGCAGTCCTGGGAACAGCTAAGATACTGCGCAGGACCCTCACGCAATGCTCAATTACATTGGTGGGAACTACTGCGTTAGCGCAGTTTGCTCGTTAACGTGTTGGCCATCCAGCCCCACGCACGGGGCGATCCGCGGTAACTCGTTAACAGAAATTTGCGACGTTATAGCGTTAACGTCATTTTAACTAGATTAACGCTGACAGCACTAGTGGGAACACAACGAATATGACTGCACATTTACTCCGACATCATCCTCGTGCAAAGACAAGTGGAAGCAGACAAAAACAACAAGCAGGCATGCTACAAACTTTACCCGAGTCATTTAGACAGCCGTTAGCACATGATTCTCCTTATGGGGACCTGATATGTTTAATATGCTGCTGAGAATATAGCCCAGAAGAAGCGTATAGTATAGCTTTTATTTTGGAAAGAGACATTTCTCTGTAATAAACTCTCTTTTCCAAAGATGAGTGATTTCTCGATCAGATAGATTTATTTTTTTGTAATTATTTTGTTGTTTCAGCAACATTAAATTTAAAAACTGTACTTTTGAGTTAAAATATATATTTATAATTTTAATAAATGACAAATTAAAAAGGCATGAACATTTTTTTTTGTATCCAAAAAATATCGAACCATGACACCAAAGTATCGAACCGAACCGAACCGTGAATTTTGTGTATCGTTGCACCCCTTATAGATAGATAGATAGATAGATAGATAGATAGATAGATAGATAGATAGATAGATAGATATGTTGTGCTGTTGTAACATGAATTAAGTCAATGTCTATGACTAAATTAAACTTTATTGGATTTTTCAGGTCAGCCTGTTAATTGGGCTGACACTGACTCAGTCCAGGCTCTTATGCATTCGGCTGACAACCGTGGCAATCATGTTAATAGCTACAAGAGAAAAAAAAGCCGACATTATGAAGTCATTTGGACATTCAAGTCACACATATACACTTCGCATGGCTACAAGACATATGAAGGCAGCTGTATTTAAAAGGGCAACTGTGTCCCTGTCATGACAAAAACATTTCCCTGCACTTAAACACTCAGAAACCCACACGTGTGTATAAATATGCAGAATTGGACGTGACACGTCACTATGATCTAACATGCTATGACTAATTCCTACATGATGGCTACCCTTAACAGTGCAAACGACACAGCAGTAATAAAGTTTGAGGACCGTCCACCAATCAAGCTGTGCAGTTGCTTTGGATGTTAGCCAATATTCGTACAGAAAACCTATGATCTGGTGTATGCTCATGCATGATTATCAGTTCTATGTTGCAAAGCTGCTTCTTTTTGTTGTCAGTTCTTCCTCTTTTTTATGTAGTATTAGGAAAACTTGGGATTCAGTCAATGGCTTGAAAAAAATGGAAAGAAAATACTGAAGGCGTTATCTAAGAATCTGTCGGCTAATTGGCTGTGGCTCCAATAGATGGAGATGATTATTATTATTATTTTAATTGAGTCAACCATTCTCTGAGGTGTGTGAAGCGAACAGCAAAACCTCTTTAAACTTGCTAAAGAATGGTCACCATGGGATCACTTCTGATTTATGGAGTAAACACATGACACTGTAAAGGATGAAAAGAAGATTAAATGAATAATCACAAAATTAATCACCTTCGCAATAGGGGTGGGGGAAAAATACTGTAGCATCGTGATATTTTGTTTGCTAATAATGTATCGATACAGGGACAGCAGAAATCGATATTTTGTTACAAAAAAGGTTTTTGTGCTCTGACTTCAGAGCATGTTGATCCTTTTTCTGAGCAAGAATCCTGACATTCCTTCACTGTCCAAATGTGTTTAACTTTTTTTATGGCAGCAATAAACATGACAGTTTACTTATTTTAATTTAAGACATGTTTTATTTTAATTAAGTTTAAAACTTTTTTATTTAATGTAAAATTATATTTTGTTTTAATTTACTTTCAAATTCTTCAGTTGCTGAAGGGGCTGCATAGTTTTCATAAACTGCATAGTTCAGAATAGCTATAATTGTACCAGATGGTTGTTCAGTTAAGTTGGACTAGACTGTAATACAAACCGTTCAGTTTGTCAACAATAAAACTGAAATGAGACAAAGACTGAGTGTGAGACTTTGATATTAGATAAAATGAATATTGATAAAGTTTACCTTTGGAATCTGAATATCGCAAAATATTTTTAAAAGTTGCAATAATATCGTATCGTGCGTTAAGTATTGTGATAATATCGTATCGTGGGATGTATGGTGATTCCCACCTCTACTTCGCAAGTAACCCATTGTAACCATGCTACAGAACCAGCGTGGGGGCAGGTGTTTAACCGACTGCAGGCTGAGTCAATCGCTTGCCACACTGCTTGGATTGTAGCATAGTGATAGAACAACGGCAGTAAATCTGTATTTTATGGAAGCGAAATAAAGGTTTAAAAGATCTAGTAAATCTTTACGTGTTCGAGGGATAATTAATGAGAGATTGCGTGTCTGTGGTGAAATACAACATTAACACTGGAAAATTGTCAAGCTTGTAATGACATGAACAGAGCGCTTTGCTAACAAAGAGATATGCACTGTGGGATCTGGGTCTACAGAATTATGTAGAATTATATTTGTCTGAGTGAGCAGCAATGGGGGACGTTTGCTGACTGTCTTGGCAGCTTTCAGAGAAAAGAGCATGCCATCAGGAGGTGTTCCTTGTCTGGAGCATGTGGAGAGATAGTCTGTCCGTCTGGACTGTCAGCCTGACTGATGAGAGCAGTTATCAGCACATGTGTGTGTGTGTGCACGAACAGAATGTGCGTACATAACTGTGCTGACAGCTACCTGGCAGCCAGCACTTTCAGGTGTTCAAAAAAAACGGAGAATACAAGGCCTTCAAGAATTACTTTCTGGCCCAAACTGCGCCTCAGACTTGCACCGTGGAAGCAGCTGCGTGACAACGTGAATCATTTTGTCGACTGTTTGCCTAGTTAATCTTATCTAAAGCATTAAAATAGAGGTGATGAATTAGATTAGGTTTTGCAAGTGTGTGCAAGTGTATGTATACCTTGGGCTGGTGCAGGAGCGCTCTCTGTACATGACGCCTCCACCGCAGGTTCTGGAGCAGTCAGACCACTGAGACCAGGCTGACCACTGGCCGTGCACTGCTCTAGGACCATTCTCTCCATACTTAACACACTGACCCCTCCGACACCACTGAAGAAAAGAGTAGGAAGGAAATGAAAGAGAAGACGACAACAGAAATAGCATTCTTATCAGTACTTGAGTGTTGGCCCTGGCATCTTGCCTGTGTTTCCTGGTCTGGAGAAATGCCCAGCACCACACCTGGACACAGAGACTCTCTATCTACAGCCAAAATGCACACATACACATGCACATCTATTGTGCAGCAGACCTGGGTTGATCCAAGCCAAACCCTGCGCTCACACACATTCTAAATATCACGTTTCTGTGTGTACAAATCAACTCAATCCATTTGGGAGAGCAGTGCCCAAAATGTGCACCCATGCATGTACGAGGAGCATCGATGGTTACTTTGTCTGATTTATTTAATTATCTATGATCAAAGAAGTATTCAAATAAAAAAAATGCAGTTTGAGCTGATTAAAGTAAATCCTTGCATCTTTTTAAAGCTCTTTTAGGATTTCGTTTGACTCAATAAAATGCTAATTATTAGGATGCTAAGCAGGAGAATAACATTCTGACTGCTGTGATCTTTCATATAAATAAGGAGACCATTCCTCACCATGTCAGGGCCACAAGTGGTACCTTCTGCAGCAGGCATGAACTTGGTCTCACACCGATGCCCTGTGCGATGACACCACAATGACTTGCAAATGTCCTGTCGAATGAGACACGCAAAGAATGAGACATCCATCACACATGGTGTTTGCTGCTGTTATTATCCGTGGCATCTTTTGGTTAAGAGTTCCTTTCCTTTTTCTCTTCCCTCTACCTGATTTTTGCCAGGACCACCATCACTTTGCTTGATAAGCCCCCACTGCCTCTGGCAGACTTCTCCACAGTGCTTCTGTGTCGAGACTAATCATTGAACTTCTTTAATGAAACCGGCTATAATTGTATGTGTCATCTGACCCAACAATACAGAGACAGAGCAAGCGAGTGAGCACAGAGGGAGAGCTGGGGTCGAGAGACAGGCGGCAGAATCTGGCAACTGGCCCGACTGCAACTGGCAACGAGAATGGAATCAGAAAGGAGGGAGCGAGGAAGCGGGACAGACAGCTCCCTGGTGTGTTCAAGACTTAACCTTAGGCAGATCTACTTCACTGACATAGAGCAGGTGGGTGACCGCTATGGCATCATGCTGAAAGTCCTTGTACATGATAATATCAGGGACAAGAAAAAAGGGTGAAACGTGTGAATGGGACCCTCAAATCCACTGTTAATCAGCATGCAGGTTAATATACCACCTGCCAACTCCTACACAGGTCTAAGAAATGCAAATATAGTATTTGATCTTTTATTATGGAAACGTAGGAGGCCAAGGCGTCGTCATGTGGGCTAATGCCATATATACGACTTGGCAAAGTCAATTTCCCAGCAATTACAGCCACGCAAGAAGAAAAGCTCGAGGCATTTTAAATAAAATTTACATGTGAATCAACATCACTGAATGCACCTAGCATAAAGCCTTATACCAAAACAACAAGGGTTTGATGCAGACTGGGGTGGTGGTATAGGGACCCATTCAAATGATGGAATGCATTTTAATGAAGGTCAAATGTGTGTGTGTGGGGGGGGGGGGGGGGGGTTAAGGTTGCTGATGTAAAGATTGTGCTAGTTAATAAAGTGCCAGTTTAGCACTGGATCATTAAGTCTGTAAAGCAGATAAATTCCAGTTCCTATATGGTGCAGGGGTGCCCCCTTCTCACTACAAGGAACTGTAGCGATTCTCAGTGTTGGCAAAGAAACATGTGAAAAGTAAATGATTAAGGACCGTTGGTCCATGTAGAAATACAAGCATGGATAGCCCATGGATAACACTTCTTTCTTTAGTGTAAGGAACTGTTGTTTGTTTCCTGGTCTGGGCTGTTATCAAATGAAAGATATAATAAATCACAATCGTTAAAGCCAGAAAAAATATGTTGTTGTTTTTTAAATCCCCCAGCAACTCAGCATCGTGTGCACAGCATGTTACAACTGTTTTTGCAGTTGCAACATATTGGGGGGAAAAAAAGGAAATGGAGATCCAATAATTCTGACAAATTAGGTGATTATTTTACCTTGACGAAATCAAGACTGCATAGTTTGGCTTTGGAGCCAAACTGCCATTTGCACTGTGTGTCTGCTCCATAAAGCTGCCCGGGAAGCTCTTCAGGATACTTGTACTGACCGATCTGCTTGGGTTCATCCACTAAACAGGATGCCTGGGCTGTTCTGGTGAACACAGAACAGTACCTGTGTCAGTAAGGAGGAAAGCTAAATGCATGACTGGTAATTTTAACAATCTGCATTAACTGGGCTTACCCAAGAAAGCGGCTGAGGTACTGCCGACTGCAGGTGGACCAGGAAAAGACTCCATTGTTACCAGCGAGAGTAGGGGACATAATGTTACCCTCGGTCTTACGGCAAGGGTTTCCCTCCCCATCATGGATCATACCAAAACTACAGAAAATGAAGATAAGAGACTTCAGTCGCAATGAGATATATGGTAAATACACGGACTTGCATGCATTGTAAGCTGTTTGTGAGCAGTGTTGGTCAAGTTACTTGAAAAAAGTAATCAGTAATTAATTACTGATTACTTCCCCAAAAAAGTAATCCCGTTACTTTACTGATTACTTATTTTCAAAAGTAATTAATTATTTAGTTACTTAGTTACTTTTTAAAAACACAATTTACAACCTGAATAGGTGATAAAGTGATAGATCTTTCAGCCCAATTCTACTTTTTCTACATAATCCATCATACAAAATGTAATCAAATGGAAAAGTCTCTTTTTAAAACTTGTTTTGTTAGTTTTAATCTTTTCACTTTATGCATCAAGCAAAATTTTAATTATATGCACCATTCTCTGACTGGAAGAAATTAGTTTAACATTTAAACCTATTTTCTGCACATTCCAGCACATAAAATATATATATATATATATATATATATATTTTTTTTTTTTTTTTTTTTTTTTTTTTTTTAAATTTATTTATTTTTTTGTGTTTACACTCACTCTTTCAGATGCAAGTAAAACACAGCAGAAAATAAATAAAGTCAAAGACTAGCGGTCCTTTTGCTCTATTTTCACCTGTAAAGCAGGAGTAGAGTAGGCGGAGGTTTATCCTGGTGCAGGTGTGCCGCAGCGGTCAGTGGAAGGATACCGCAGTTTCTCTGTGAGTTTCTCATTATGTCGTAGCTACTTGGCGCTTGCTTGGAAGTTTAGGGGGTTTTTTCGCTGTAAAAAGAAGTTTTCTTCCCACGCACAGCGGACACTAATGTTTTTGTCACTTTTTACGGAATCAAACTCAAAGTAAGGTCAGTACTTCCACGCTTTAAACGCTGCACGCTCATACTCTCTCCCGCACTCGATATATTATCCATTGTTGATCTGCACACAGCTGTTGTCACGAACATCACACTCGCTTACGTCACTGTCATGAGACATTCTCGCAAGAAAATCACGATTTTAGTAACGCAGTAACGCAGCGTTCCTACGGGAAAGTAACGGTAATCTAATTACCGTTTTTGCAATAGTAGTCCCTTACTTTACTCGTTACTTGAAAAAAGTAATCGGATTACTGTTTGTGAGTAAAGGGGAAGTTTATGATAATGATAATTCACATTTTGATATTGAGACACATTATAAAATGTTACAGGATTTTAAAGAAAATGAACATGAATTCTTTAAATTGGCTTGATTTAACTCATTCTGATAGATTTCTATGTAAAGACCCTGCTGATGTCATAACAGTTTGCTGCATACATTGCAACATTTTCTCCCTTCTTTGATTCATTACCTTGTCATATGTTTGACACTTATGCCGTTTTCAAATTGTCAGTGATTAATAGCTTTAGGATACGTGTGTGTATGGATATTTTGACATATTATTACCCAGGTGAATACACCTAATTCATAGTTTGTTTTAAGAACATATGAGGCACACAGAAGAGTTTTACCGCAACATGACATCTACACATATCAAAAAATAAACTGCCTCCAGTCCCAGCGGTAACGTATAAATATAAACACAGAGCTGCACTGCCTTGGGTAGTTTCCATTATTCTCCCATAAAATGTCATGGAGTGGATGAAGTAGGGGTCTAACGTAATGCTCTTATTTCAGAGTGTGTTTGTTTAAATCAGACCACATCTGTCACTTCAACACAAACTACATCCACAGACAGCATAAAGGCAATTAGGCTGCCCCTTCCAAAATGACATTACATTCTGAGACAGTCTCATCTGTTTTAAGTCTGCTGCTCTTTCTTCTAAACATACTTATGTCCAGACTCATGTGCAATGGTGAAAGCCAAGCCAAGTCCTGTATCCTCATTGATCGTACAACTCCTGTACTTACTGCACATGCCACTGATGGGGGCAAAACCTGCAGATACAACAAGGAGAGAAAGGTTATTTGAAAATCTGGGCTACTTGAAAATTCAAAAACAAGCAAGATAAAACCCCGAATCTGTATCATATTCTTGTTCTCTTACACTGAGCGCACAATCTGTTCTGACAGCTTGTAAAGACAACAAATATGTGTCACACATGTATCTTCACGCACGTGCTTGCCTGGAAGGGGAATCTCACAGAACTGTCAAGCGCAACCTCAGATGTCTTGCCCAGTTTAGTTTCAATTACTTCTTAGTCTTTGTTAGCAATCAGCACAGAGGACTACTGTTAACTGTGTAGCAGATAGCACCAGCACAGTGACTAACTACCCAGATGTGAGATTTTTCTGTAACTGATAAGCTGATGAGGAATCTTTACTTGGGGTTTCTAATTTTCAGGAAGCAATTTCTTCCAATGGGCCCAAAAATATAATAACCAACGTCAATATTTAGTTGTCAAACATAGATTGTTAGTCTCAGTTTAGAGAACATCGGTTGGATACATGCAAATTATTACAACTGTGAGCAGCTGCCTTTAAAATGGTTGCTTTAAAAATGGGGACCATCTTTGTGACCATTCACAGACAACTGAAATCTTTAAAGTGAACTTGGTGTCTCAAGACAGCAATAAAACAGTTTGATAATATGGAAATTAAATGAGATAACTGAGTGAAAATTGCAAATCTGTAACATACACATTAAACAGAAATCCCCTTTGGTATTGTGTCAGGAAGGGAATCAAGCTACCTGCTATGTTGACCCCTTATAATACAGGAGAGTCCAGTGAACATAAATTTAGGACAAATATTGAGGTTGAAGGTGAGTATGCTCAACCTCTGGGTGACCAGTTGGTGGTCATAACTATTTGTAACTAATTGTAAGGAAGTTGCTGTTAGAGCAGGGCGATATGACCAAAAATATTTATCACGATATACATTTGAAAATTTGTGATAACGATATAACTGACGAAAGAGGTTATACACACACACAATACGGTAATATTATGTTGAAGCACAGTAGTATCACTCCGCGAGGCGCCTGCTTCATATAGCCGTAAAGCTCCGACAATCCATCAAGCGTTGCGGGTTCGTAGCTTAGCAAAGTCGTACTAAAACATTTGACAGATTTTCGAGCGCCGTGCACATAAAATCGTTTCGAGGTCAGTAAACACAACCAGAATTCATACATAAGGCACACGGGATTATAAGGGGCACTGTCGATTTTCAGAAAAGTCAAAGGATTGATTTTAAGTGTTCCGTATTTTCCAAACAACACGGTAATAACGACGGCCCGCTAGCATGCGCTACCAAAAACAGTGCCTTGTTGTGTATCTGACAGACGAAAGCTAAACCAGTTCCACACCACTGAAGTTGCAGCATTTTTACAAACCAATTCTGGTTCATCCGTTTCATTTAACGATCCGCGTTCACTCTTCTCATTCTGCGTCACCGCCATGTGCGTATGTAAACATAGGCACTGCGCATGCGCGTTTTACCCACATTCTATCGCGATATTTCATTTTCCTATCGTTGCCCAAAATTACACCGGTATTACCGTGAACGGTATGATATAGCCCAGCCCTAGTTGCTGTCCTATTGTTAGTCCAGGATGACTGAGCCATTAGAATAAAAGAGACAGATTTTAAACATTAATGGTTCAGCTTTGTTTTTCATTTAGTTAAAATATTTTTGGTTAGACCCTACTTTTTTTTTTTGTTACAGACAACTTTGGCAGGATATTTTTAATGAGCTGTTTTTGCCTGAAGTGACAGCTCAAGTTGGTGCTTATACTTCAATCTGTTGACTTTCTTGCATATCAACCCCCCTCTCCTTCTGCATGCGTCTGCATTAATACTGTCACTAGTTTTTTATGGCACAGCTTAATACTCTAGTAAAATATAGAGTTTGCTCATAGTGACAAATGACTGCCAATCTATCTCTTGACAACTATTTTCGCTTCACCTGTCAGCCCCGTTATAATGTTTGCACCCACAGCATTGCATCTAGGCTGTTGTTAACCAAAATGTGACAACATTTAGCAATGCAAGGGGTTCTTAGTTGTCAGTGGTCCCGACAAAGTCACACTGTTGCTTCTCACATGCGAAAAAAAGATCTTTGGCTTGTTAAAGTGAGCTAAGCCCTATCTCACCCAGAGTGTCACAGGGCTCGTTCTTCCAGGAACAAATGTCCAGTCCAGTGAGGAGAACAGCATGATCGTGCCGTTTACCACCTTTCCCCACCAGGCCTGACTGCCATTGACAGAAACTGTTGAGGGACTGGTCAGCGTGATGATTTATGGTCAAGCCCAACTGGAATTGTAGAGAGAACAATTGAGATTTAGAACACAGCCATGGGTATTTTAATCAGTGTCAAGTTAAAAGCAGCACAAGTCAGGCAAGTTCTGCAGAGTTAGTGTAAATCTACTTACAGGGTCCTGCTCCAGCAGCAACAAGCTAACCACCACAATGTTGATATCATTCCCAATGGTGCCATCTTTGAAAAGGCTGGAAACCTGCAGATTAGTTGAAAATACTTGTTGGTAACATTCAAAGTTTTTGTCTCAGCATTTTGCAGAAAATATAGGGATAAAAAGATTTATTTTTTTCACACATGGTACAGCAGTAATTTATTCCCATACACAACCTTCCTTTCAATTAAAGTAACACCGTTTCCATGCATGAAAAGGAGCAGGAAGAAGAATAAATTCTTATTGATACCTGCCCCCTATCTGTGATAATACAAGTAGGCAACCAAAATTACACTCTGACTCTGAATTTTCTGCACATAACAAAACAAAACAAAGCAAGCAGAACAATATACTCAACAATGAGCAATACCACTAAATGTCAAACGAAAAGGATCATTTTTCTACAATTAAATTCTATTCTTTTCAACTTCTTCATATTGGTTTATCATTTTATTCTTATAGCAGATTTTAAATTGAGAAACATTTATACAACACTTAAGATGATCCCTGAGAAAATTCCAGTTTCTTATGCCTGTGACTGTTGGACACATTTGCCTTTGTGTGGTTCGAGCAAACCGGTGCTTAAAATAAAACTTCCTTCTGCCGTCCCCATTTTCTGAACACAATACAAATAAACTTTGTAACTTAAGAGGTAGTGTTTTATTTTTTGCCCTAAACATAATAGTTAAAGTCTGTAATTTCACTATGTCTTCTAGTTTTAATAATTTCGATTTTATAAACAAATTATTAGTGTGTTCTCTATATTTAACATTATGCATAATTCGAAGCGCTCTCTTCTGTAATAAATATAATGGTTTCATATTAGTCACATATGTATTATTATGAAACCATTATATTTATTACAGAAGAGAGCGCTTCGAATTATGTATGTGTGCAACAAAGTCTCCAAAGGCGGACCTGAACCACTGATAGTGTCATTATATAGGCATGCGTTGAAACCATTCTTCTTTGGGGAGAAACATAAAATGATTGAGTGAGGATTTGTGTCCACTGAGAGTTGTTGTCAGACATTCACATTCAGTCACCATTGCTATGAGTGTCATGGTAATTTGTGAAGGCATTCCAGAAGCTTAATCTTAACTTTCATTATCCAATCTAAAACCATTTCTGATGTGTGTTTGGGATCATTCTCCTGCTGAAACACCCGACTGTCTCCAAGTTTCAACCGTCCAGGTGATGATCTGATGATCTGAAGTGAATTTAAAGAATTTGGAAGTAGTCCTCCTTCATTTATTTTGACATATCCTAGTACTTAAAATTAACTTGTTTATTTTCTAAACAGAGGAAAGTGGCAAAAAGTTGCATTCAAAGTTGCAATCAAACAAATATCACAAACATAAAGGGTTTGCAAGGTTTTTGCACTTTTCTCTGGAGAAACGTTGCAAATTTGAATGCTTATAAAGTTAGCTTAGCACGTGTGTCTTGCCTCGCAGGAAATACTGATCTGTTGAGAGCCTGCTATGTTAGGTAAATGAACAAGAGCTTTGAGAAACACAAAATTTCGACAGATTTCCTATGTGTAATTGAACGATTGCTACGTCATATGTTCTGTCACACCTTGTCTTTCCAACACTTCCACTCCCTCGTCTTTTTCAGCCCTACCATATTCATAACGGTGAGGACGTAGGTGGTGACATTCTCCCTGCCGTGTTTCTCCAGCATCTTCCTGTCTGCCACAACCAGGGTCTCCACATTCAGACCTCCCACCCTGTTGGAAATGGGTGATCTTTTTTCCCTCCCTGGACCTTCCACCTCAGGTACCGCAAACTCATCAGGCATGATAAAGCGGTCCTCAGCAGGAGGCTTGGGTGCGTCTAGGAGAGCAAAAAGGGAGAGGCAAAAAGGAAGGGAGGAGAGACACAGAACGAGGGAGACAGCATGAAGGAGACAGACAATGATACTCAGAGATAGAAAACTTGGCAGTGAGGGTCAAATGAATCAACTCTTTGTCCTGGCTCGTGCCAGGTGTTAAAAGTGCGTGCTCTGGTGTTGAAAGGACAGGAAATTCACTCCCCATGCTGCTTCCTATCATCACTAAAAAAACAATTGTTAAAAAGCCTGAGGGTTCAGTAGCTTCAGGCTAGTGTTGCACTTTTAACTGGACACAACAACTTGAAATGCATGCTGATTACATATAATTCACTGAAATGGAGTGTTCTCAAATATTTAATACAGACATAAATCATCATAATATATGTACAGTAAGATCAAAAAGTCTAAATACATCAGTGAATGCAGCATAACAATTTGAATGAAAAGCTGAATCCCTGGAAAACTGAATATGTGGTATGATTTCATCTTACTTTTAGGACAGGGGTCCCCAATCCCAGTCCACCAGGGCCGGTGTCCCTGCAGGTTTTAGATGTGTCCTTGATCCATCACAGCTGATTTAAATGGATAAATTACTTTCTCGACATGTCTTTAAGTTCTCCAGAGGCCTGGTAATGAACTAATCATTTGATTCAGGTGTGTTGACCCAGGGTGAGATCTAAAACCTGCAGGGACACCGGCCCTTGTGGACTGGGATTGGGGACCCCTGTTTTAGAATAACATGCACACAGGCTAACTTTTTAGGCTTTGGGGTGTCAACAAAGTCATTATTCTGCTACATTATGAAGCAGAATAATGATGGGTGTACAGCAACTTTGTCACAATATTCTGCCAGACTGTGTTTCATGGTGGTGTAGATACTGTAGTATCATTTCTTCTCTATTTTTGTCCTCACATACACTGCCACAAATCTCAGACTTTATTAGAAAATAATATCTTCTATAATCATTCATTGTGAAAGCTGCAAAGTTCTAGCTTCAAGTCTTTGGCCTTATTTCCCATCCTGACATGCACTTTAGAGACCCTTTTAATCATTTGAGACTACGACTACACAGCTTTTCTTAGAACAATACTTTTGCTGACTGCAGTCTTGCTTTCTTTATTTAGCGAAATCTGCAACTATTATTAGATTTAGCTTTTCTATCTCCCAGTGAACAATGTTTGATGTATTAACGTAGTCACTTTTGGTCTGCCTGATTGTGTTTTAGATACAACTGATCCAGTTTCCACGCAGCATTTTAGAGTGTAATGCGCTTCCCCCTCAGAAACCTTCAGTCTAGACACAATTTGACACTGGAAAAGAACCTCCTCGCTTGGAATAATTTGACTTGTGACAATTTCACATGGATCTGGTGCTGTCCAGTCTCACAATGTTACTTAAAAAGCATTCAGTATAGAAGGTGAATGACGGCTGCAGGTTGATTTACTTGAACAAGCCTTTGCTGAGCAGATCAAATTCACCTTAGTAAATGTGGCTTCAGCGGAAAGATACAAACTTCAGGAAATCTGATCTTTTCTTTTTGATTACTGACTTTAAAATAGAGCAGAATCAGAAATATCAGAATCAGACTTTCTGAACCCACAGCACATACACATAAGTTAAAACCTGTTATTATAAAGTGTTATAAACCTCTATGGTGATGTTTTTTGTTTCACTTGTTTTATCAGAGCTTTCTTTATCCTGCCAGAGTAAACTCTGAACAGAATCAAACATAATGTTTAATTAGAGATGATAGTAATAAAACATAATCAGTTAGTTGAGCCAATGAGTTAGTGTGTAGTAACATGAAAGCTCAGAATAAATAACGGGAGATTAAGACACAGGTTCTTTACATGACAGTTCACATCTTGTATGTAACTGTTTAGTTTCAAAACTGGACAGTATGTGGCTGGCAGAAAGAATGAATATTTCCTTCACCTTGAACTGTACATTTTAAATACAACAGCAGTAATGTTTAAGAAGTTAAGACTGTAAAAGTGTCCTATGTAACATGCAGCACATAAATATTCTGTACACATGCAAGCCACGCAGTTTAATGGTAAGATGAAACTTGTGTTATGAAAACGTTGAATTTTGCAGAGGGACACCGGCCTTGCACATCTCCCCTTCTAGAAGATGCATGCTTAAATGAAGATGAATAAAGGTTTTGTGAAAATGACTACTGAGTCCGGTGCCATCTCTGGAAGCCTCGAGGAATAAAAAAGAACCGGGGTGAAACTGATTTCGTAACAATAGATGTAAAGGATAGAAATGCTTGTCTACCAGATGTTGCACACCTTACATAATATTGCATATAATATATAATAACATATATTATATAACAATATATATATATATATATAGAGAGAGAGAGAGAGAGAGAGAGAGAGATAGATA